>NC_135989.1:5481543-5551067 GCF_053455715.1 Rhinoraja longicauda
CAGCCAAGGGAAGGCTGGCTGAGCAGCTGGGATCATTTTGGCTGCTGTATGCTGGGTTGCTCTGTGCTCTGGTCACCCACAGACTGGGCGATTGGATGCAGAGGGTATGAAGCAAACTGTGGCCTAGACTTTAGATTTAGAGATACAGTGCAGAACCAGGCCCTTCGGCCCAGCGATCCCCGTATACTAGCACTATCCTACACACGCTAGGGACGATTTACAATTTTACCGAGCCAATTAACCTACAAACCCGCACGTCTTTGGTGTGTGGGATGAAACCAGAGCACCCGGAGAAAACTGGTGTGGTCACGGGGGGAACGTACAAACTCCGCACAGACAGCGCCCGTAGTCAGTATCGAACCCGAGTCTCCAGCGCTGTGAGGCAGCAACTCTACCACTGCCCCACCGTGCTCCTCGTTGCCCCACGCGCTTCCTCCTGTGTTGTTCTTACCCTCCTGTGCGGAAGCAAGGAACTGCAGATGCTGGCTAACGGAGACTAAAGCAGGCCGGCATAGAAGTTAAGGTGGCACAGTGGCCTCACAGCACCAGAGACCCGGGTTCCATCCTGACCTCGGGCGCTGTCTGTGTGGAGTTTGCATGTTCTCCCCGTGACCCGCGTGGGTTTCCTCCGGGCGCTCCGGTTTTAAATTTTAGATTTAGAGATACAGCGTGGAAACAGGCCCTTCGGCCCACCGGGTCCGCGCCGCCCAGCGATCCCCGCACACTAACACTATCCTACACACACTAGGGACAATTTTTTACATTTGCCCAGCCAATTAACCTACAAAACCTGCACGTCTTTGAAGTGTGGGAGGAAACCGAAGATCTCGGAGAAAACCCACGCAGGTCACGGGGAGAACGTACAAACTCCGTACAGACGGCGCCCGTAGTCGGGATCGAACCTGAGTCTCCGGTGCTGCATTCGCTGTAAGGCAGCAACTCTACCGCTGCGCCACAGTGCCGCCTTCCACATCCCAAAGACGTGCGGGTTTGTGGGTTAACTGGCCCTAAATTGCCCCCCAAGTGGGTAGGGAGTGGATGAGAAAGTGGGATAAGTGTGAACAGGTGATCGATGGTTGGCGATGACTCGATGGGCCGAAGGACCTGTTTCCACGCTGTATCTCAAAACTAAAAACGCATAGAGTGCTGGAGTACCTCAGCGGGTCAGGCAGTATCACTGGCGAGCATGGATATGTGATGTTTCAGGTCGTCCACGTTCTCCAGAGATGCTGCCTGACCCACTGAGTTACTCCTCCATTTTGGGTGGCATTTTGGGTTCGGTCCCTCCAGACCTTGTCCAGGGCGGCTTTGTAACCGTTATCCCTCCCTCCTCATCCCTCACTTCCTGGAGGTGAGATTCCTGTTGCCCTAATTGTTCGAAAAGGACACGCTGTTTTTCTACTGTAAGTATTTGCGTTCACAGTTCAAAGTTGCCTTGAACTGTGATCAGATGCGACAAGGTCATGAGTGATAGGAGCAGAATTAGGCCATTCGGCCCATCAAGCCTACTCCGCCATTCAATCATGGCTGAACTTTCTCTCCCTCCTAACCCCATTCTCCTGCCTTCTCCCCATAACCCCTGACACCCGTGCTAATCAAGAATCTATCTATCACTGCCTTAAAAATATCCATTGACTTGTGGCCTCCACAGCCGTCTGTGGTAATGAATTCCACAAATTCTCACCACCCTCTGACTGAAGAATTTCCTCCTCATTTCCTTCCTAAAGGAACGTCCTTTAATTCTGAGGCTGTGACCTCTGGTCCTAGACTCTCCCACTGGTGGAAACATCCTCTCCACATGCACTGTATCCAAGCCGTGCCCCTGGCCGGTGAATCCTCCCCCTGCCTCCTGGGCCATCTCCTGGGCCATGACGTTTCGGGTCTAAAGAAGGCCCTCGACCCGAAACGTCACCCATTCCTTCTCTCCAGAGATGGTGCCTGACCCGCTGAGTTACTCCAGCTTTTTGTGTCCACGACGCGAATAATGCTTAGAGCGACGTGTAATCAAAGATATTTCGCGGGGTAGTGTGTCCTTTTAGATTTAGAGATACAGCGCAGAAACAGGCCCTTCGGCCCACCGGGTCCGTGCCGCCCAGCGATCCCTGCACACTAACACTATCCTACACCCACGAGGGACATTTTTTACATTTGCCCAGCCAATTAACCTACATACCTGTACGTCTTTGGAGTGTGGGAGGAAACCGAAGATCTTGGCGAAAACCCACGCAGGTCACGGGGAGAACGTACAAACTCCATACAGACGGCGCCCGTAGTCAGGATTGAACCTGAGTCTCCGGCGCTGCATTCGCTGTAAGGCAGCAACTCTACCGCTGCGCCACCGTGCCGCCCTCCCTCCCTGGGGCAGGCACTTTACCTCCTGCCTTCATCACTTTGGCCCGGAGCCTGTCTCTCAAAACACCGACTGGCTGCTTATGACAGAATCAATAGACAATAGACAATAGGTGCAGGAGGAGGCCCTTCGGCCCATCGAGCCAGCACCGCCATTCAATGTGATCATGGCTGATCATTCTCAATCAGTACCCCGTTCCTGCCTTCTCCCCATACCCCCTGACTCCGCTATCCTTAAGAGCTCTATCTAGCTCTCTCTTGAATGCATTCAGAGAATTGGCGTCCACTGCCTTCTGAGACAGAGAATTCCACAGATTCACAACTCTCTGACTGAAAAAGTTTTTCCTCATCTCCGTTCTAAATGGCCTACCCCTTATTCTTAAACTGTGGCCCCTGATTCTGGACTTCCCCCAACATTGGGAACATGTTTCCTGCCTCTAACGTGTCCAATCTATTAATAATCTTATACGTTTCGATAAGATCCCCTCTCATCCTTCTAAATTCCAGTGTATACAAGCCTAGTCGCTCCAGTCTTTCAACATATGATAGTCCCGCCATTCCGGGAATTAACCTAGTAAACCTACGCTGAACGCCATACCTCGCTCTAAGCATTATTCACGTCAGTAGGTAGGTGCAGAATTAGGCCACTCGACCCATCAAGTCCGCTCCGCCATTCAATCATGGCTGTCTATCTCTGTCTCCGTCTTCCTCCTGTGTAACCTGGTCTGGCCTTGATTGATCCAGGATTGTCCACTGCCGGAACAAACCACCAACGTGGTCACACAGCGCAGCAGGTGGAGCTGCTGCCTCACAGGGACAGCCTGCAGACTCCACACAGACAGCACAGGAAGACAGCAGCAATAATTTAGAAGGATGAGAGGGTGTTTGTACGTTCTCCCTGTGAGATCTTATCGAAACGTATAAGATTATTAAGGGGTTGGACACATTAGAGGCAGGAAACATGTTCCCAATGTTGGGGGAATCCAGAACCAGGGGCCACAGTTTAAGAATAAGGGGTAGGCCATTTAGAACGGAGATGAGGAAAAACTTTTTCAGTCAGAGTTGTGAATCTGTGGAATTCTCTGCCTCAGAAGGCAGTGGAGGCCAATTCTCTGAATGCATTCAAGAGAGAGCTAGACAGAGCTCTTAAGGATAGCGGAGTCAGGGGGTATGGGGAGAAGGCAGGAACGTGGTACTGATTGTGGATGATCAGCCATGATCACATTGAATGGTGGTGCTGGCTCGAAGGGCCGAATGGCCTCCTCCTGCACCTATTTTCTATAAGTCGGGATTAAACCTGGGTCTCTGTGAGGCAGTGGCTCTACCAACCCGGGTTCGATCGTGACCTCGGGTGCTGTCTGTGCGGAGTTTGCACGTTCTCCCCGTGACTGCATCGGGTGACTCCGGGTCCTCCGATTTCCTCCCACATCCCAAAGACGTGCAGGCTAGCAGTCCCCCAGTGTGCAAGGGGGATAACTTAGGACTGGTGTGAACGGGTGACCGACGGCTGGCATGGACTCGGTGGGCCGAAGGGCCTGTTTCCACGCTGTATCTCCAAAGCAAACCTAAGCACAAAAAAGATACAAACTGCTGGAGTAACTCAGCGGACCAGGCAGCATCTCTGGAGGACAAGGACAGGCGATATTTCTGGAGATGCTTGACCTTTGTGTCTATCTTTGGTGTAAACCAGCGTCTGCATTTGTTTGTACAGTGAAAAGCTTTTGTTCATGAGCTATCCAGTCAAAAAGAAAAAACACAGACACAAAAAGCTGGAGTAACTCTCCAGCACCTCTGGAGAAAATTTAAAACTGAAGTGAGAAAAAACCTTTTCACCCAGAGAGTTGTGAATTTGTGGAATTCTTGGCGACACGGTGGCGCAGCGGTAGAGTTGCTGCCTTACAGCGATTGCAGCGCCGGAGACTCGGGTTCGATCCCGGGCGCCGTCTGTACGGAGTTTGTACGTTCTCCCCGTGACCTGCGTGGGTTTTCTCCGAGATCTTCGGTTTCCTCCCACACTCCAAAGACGTGCAGGTTTGTAGGTTAATTGGCTTGGCAAATGTAAAAATTGTCCCTAGTGGGTGTAGGATAGTGTTAGTGTGCGGGGATCGCTGGGCGGCGCGGACCCGGTGGGCCGTAGGGCCTGTTTCTGCGCTGTATCTCTAAATCTAAATCTGCCACAGAGGGCAGTGGAGGCCAATTTACTGGATGAATTTAAAAGAGAGTTCGATAGAGCTCTAGGGGCTAGTGGAATGAAGGGATATGGGGAGAAGGCAGGCACGGGTTACTGATTGTGGATGATCAGCCATGATCACAATGAATGGCGGTGCTGGCTCGAAGGGCCAAACGGCCTCCTCCTGCACCTATTTTCTATGTTTCTATGTAAAAGGAATAAGTAACGTTTTGAGTCGAGACCCTACTTCAGACAGTTCCTACACAAAAGGAAATACATGCTCCCCAGAGATGCTGCCTGACCTGCTGAGTCATTCCAGCACTTTGTGTGTTTTTTTGTAACCCTGCATCTGCAGTTCCTTGCACCGACCGATCAACTTGAGGCATGTATGTTACTGAGATGATGTGAATAGATTATGTGGAGTCTCCAGAAAGTGTCTACTGTAGTCATTCCTTGCTCCATCCGAGACAGTTATCTCAAGTGCCTCTCTAATTACCGGCAAGCCTTGGGGGCTGCAGTTATCCATCTCCTATTGTCCTCTTGTCTGGCTTCTCTTACTATTCACTGAGCGATTACAAGAACAGGAATCCACTTCCCCCAGAGGATTCTGGAGCACATCTGTCTTCCTGTTTAAACTCTCCTGTTCCTAATACTACGAGGCAGCACGGCGGTAGAGTTGCCGCCTTACAGCGAATGCAGCGCCGGAGACCCGGGTTCCATCCCGACTACGGGCGCTGTCTGTACGTTCTCCCCGTGACCTGCGTGGGTTTTCTCCGAGATCTCCGGTTTCCTCCAACACTCCAAAGACGTGCAGGTTTGTAGGTTAATTGGCTTGGTAAATGTAAACATTGTCCCTAGTGTGTGTGGGATAGTGTTAGTGTGCGGGGATCGCTGGGCGGCGCGGACCCGGTGGGATGAACGGGCCTGTTTCCGCGCTGTACCTCTAAACTAAACTAAACCAGCAGGTTTATATTCAAGTTTAGAGAGTTACAGCGCAGAAACAGGCCCTTCGGCCCACCGAGACTCTGCCACCCAGCGATCACTCCGCACACTAACACTATCCTACACACTATGGAAGCCAATTAACCTACAAACCAGCGTGTCTTTGGAGTGTGGGAGGAAACCGGAGCATCCGGAGAAACCCCACGTGGTCACAGGGAGAACGTACAAACTCCGTACAGACAGCGCCCGTAGTCGGGATCAAACCCGGGTCTCTGGCGCTGTGAGTGTGGATGATCAGCCATGATCACGATGAATGGCGGTGCTTGCTCGAAGGGCCGAAAGGCCTCCTCCTACACCTATTTTCTATGTGAGGCAGCAACTCTACCACCCTTGTGGTAAACTCTTCCCCCTCTTCTACACCCGGCTTTTGAGACCACACTTAGAAACATAGACAATAGGTGCAGGAGTAGGCCATTCGGCCCTTCGAGCCAGCACCGCCATTCAATGTGATCATGGCTGATCATCCACAATCAGTACCCCGTTCCTGCTTTCTCCCCATATCCCTTGATTCCGTTAGCCCTGAGAGCCTTGGGGTGCTGTGTGCAGTTCCGGTTGCTTGAAGGGCCAAATGGCCTCCTCCTGCACCTATTTTCTACAGGAAAGCTACAGGAAGGATGTCATTAAGTTGTAAAGTGCGCGAAGATTCCCCAGGATGTTTTTCAGATGTGGGCCTGAGTTACAGGGAACTAAGTGGTGACCTTATTGTTATGCAAAACCACCATGGTCATGGATAAAGAGAACATTCGCTATCATTTCCCCGTGGGAGGGGATTGTAAAACTAAAATGTCTAGACTTAAGGTGAGAGGGGACAGATTTAAGAGGGACCTCAGGGGCAATTTTTTCACACAGAGTTTAGTCCGTAATTGGAATGAGCTGCCAGAGGAAGCTATGGCGTCACGGTGGCGCAGCTGTAGAGTTGCCGCCTTACAGCGAATGCAGCGCCGGAGACCCGGTTCCAACCTGACTACGGGCGCTGTCTGTTGCGGAGTTTGTACGTTCTCCCCGTGACCTGCGTGGGTTTTCTCCGAGATCTTCGGTTTCCTCCCACACTCCAAAGACGTGCAGGTTTGTAGGTTAATTGGCTGGGCAAATGTAAAATAATTGTCCCAAGTGGGTGTAGGATAGTGTTAGTGTGCGGGGATCGCTGGTCGGCGCGGACCCGGTGGGCCAAAAGGGCCTGTTTCCGCGCTGTATCTCCAAACTAAACTAAAGAAGTGGGTACAATTATGACTTACAAAAGATGTTTAGACAGATATATGGTGAGGAACGGATTTGACGGATATTGTCAGACAGATCTGCAGATGCTGGTTTACAGTGAAGAGAGACCCAAAATGGTGGAGTAACTCAGCGGGTCAGGCAGCATCTCTGGAGAGAAGGAATGGGCGACGATTCGGGTCGAGACCCTTCTTCAGACTGATATGTGCCAATCCAGGCAAATGTCCCTAGCCCTGAATGCCAACTTGTTTGGAATGGACAAGTTGGGCTGAAGGGCTTGTTTGCCTGCTGTATGTCTGAGTATAAAGGTACAGAAAAGGAGAATGGTCACTTTCTTCTTCCTAGCGTAACTAGGGGGGGTGTAGGGTTTAAGTTGAGAGGGCGCAGATTTAAAAGAGACCCGAGGGGCAATTTCTTCATGCAGGAAGTGGTGTGTATGTGACAGGAGGTGCCACAGGAAGTGGTGGTGCGATGATTCAAGATTCAAGAGATTCAAGATTCAAGATATCTTTATTTGTCATCCAAAAAACAAGTTTTTTGGACGAAATTTCGTCACCCACAGTCCAACAATAAGAGCAATAAAATAAGCAAATTACACAACCCCAACCAACACAAAACCCCCCAAAAAGAAACATCCATCACAGTGAGTCTCCTCCAGTCCCCTCCTCACTGTGATGGAAGGCCAGAATGTCTTTTCTCTTCCCCTGCCGTCTTCTCCTGCGGTCAGGCTGTTGTCGTTGCCATGTTCCAGGCCGCGCCGGACGGTGAAATATCCGCGGCGGGCCGACCCAAGCCCCGCAATCCGGGGCGGGCGAACACGCTGCCGCTGCTGGAGCTCCCGATGTCGGCATCCACGCGGCCCGAGCCTAAGGCGAGTCGCAGCCGCTCCCGCAGCCTCCGAGAACGGCCGGCTCCGCTGATGGTGAGTCTGGTCCGCGGGCTCTGCGAACCAGAGCCCTGGAGGCCGCCAGCTCCAGGAGTTGGGCCGATGGTAGGCCGCAGCAGGAACGGAGACACGGCCCAGAACACAAAGGTCGGGTCTCCGTTCGGAAGGGACACATATTTACAATGTTACAGTTCCCCCCCTCCCCCCCACATACACACATAGTACACAAACACAAAAACACCACATCACAACTACAATTAAGACAACAAAAACAACAAAAACACAAAGACAAATGGACTGCAGGTAAGCCGCAGCTGCTAGGGCAGCGCCGCCATCTTGCTGATGATGACATTTAACAGGTATTAAGACTGATTCAGGGATTAAAAAGCCTCTATAAGGATATGGGGCAGAATTGAGGTACATAGAGCTGGTATAAAAGTGACTCAGTGCTGGGGTAACTCGGTGGGTCAGGCTGCATCTCTGGAGAACATGAATCAGTGGCGTTTCGGGTTCCCTTCTTCAGCACAGTTATAAATCTTGGTTTGGATGGATGTTGGGCCAAAGGGGTTGTTTCCTTGCTGTGTGACTCTGATTTTGTGACTGTGTTAGGTAGGACAGGTTTGGAGGCAGGTGGGACCAGTGTAGATGGGGCATCTGGGTTGGCATGGGCAGGTTGGGCCGAAGGGCCTGTTTCTGTGCTGCATGAGAGTGGTGGGGGCCTGGAACGCCTTATTGACGGGGGTGGTAGAGTCATAGAGTGATACAGTGTGGAAACAGGCCCTTCGGCCCAACTCACCCACACTGACCAACAATGCCCCAGCTACCCTAGTCCCACTTGCCTGCGCTTGGTCCATATCCCTCCAAACCTGTCCCATCCATGTACCTGTATAGCTGTTTCTTAAACGATGGGATAGTCTCAGCCTCAACTACCTTCCATACACCTACCACCCTCTGTGTGAAAAAGATACCCCTCGGATTCCTATTAAATCTTTTCCCCTTCACCTTGAACCTATGTCCTCTGGTCCTCGATTCTCCTACTCTGGGTAAAAGATTCTGAGCATCTACCCGATCTATTCCTCTCATGATTTTGTACACCTCTATAAGATCTCCCCTCATCCTCCTGTGCTCCATGGAATAGAGACCCAGCCTGCTCAACCTCTCCCTATAGCTTACACCCTCTAGTCCTGGCAACATCCTCGTAAATCTTTTCTAAACCCTTTCAAGCTTGACAATATCTTTCCTATAACATGGTGCCCAGAACTGCACACAATATTCTAAATGCGGTCTCACCAACATATTGGTGGAGGCAGATACGATAGTGGTGTTTCAGAGGCTTGTAGACAGGTACGTGGATAGACAATAGACAATAGGTGCAGGAATAGGCCATTCGGCCCTTCGAGCCAGCACGGCGATTCAATGTGATCATGGCTGATCATTCTCAATCAGTGCCCCGTTACTGCTTTCTCCCCATACCCTCTGACTCCGCTATCCTTAAGAGCTCTATCTAGCTCTCTCTTGAATGCATTCAGAGAATTTGCCTCCACTGCCTTCTGAGGCAGAGAATTCCACAGATTCACAACTCTCTGACTGAAAAGGTTTTTCCTCATCTCAGTTCTAAATGGCCTACCCCTTATTCTTAAACTGTGGCCCCTTGTTCTGGTCTCCCCCAACATTGGGAACATGTTTCCTGCCTCTAACGTGTCCAACCCCTTAATAATCTTATATGTTTCGGTAAGATCCCCTCTCATCCTTCTAAATTCCAGTGTATATGCAGAGAATGGAGGGATATGGTGCCGTACGAGAAGAGGAAATCAGTTTAACTTGGTCATCATGTTCTGCACAAAGTTGAGTTTAGTTTATTGTCACGTGTACCGAGGTACAGTGAAAAGCTTTTGTTGCGTACGTGCTATCCAGCCTGTGGAAAGACAACACATGATTACAATCGAGCCGTTTACAGTGTGCAGACACACGATAAAGGGAATAACATGAATAACATTTAGTGTAAGATAAAGTCCAGCAAAGTCACTGCCTGACCCGCTGAGTTACTCCAGCATTTAGTGTCTATCGGCAGTGTAAACTGGCATCTGCGGTTCCTTCCTATATGTTATAGAAACATAGAAACATAGAAAATAGGTGCAGGAGTAGGCCATTCGGCCCTTCGAGCCTGCACCGCCATTCAATATGATCATGGCTGATCATCCAGCTCAGTAACCTGTACCTGCCTTCTCTCCATACCCCCTGATCCCTTTAGCCACAAGGGCCACATCTAACTCCCTCTTAAATATAGCCAATGAACTGGCCTCAACTACCTTCTGTGGCAGAGAATTCCACAGACTCACCACTCTCTGTGTGAAGAAATGTTTTCTCATCTCGGTCCTAAAAGACTTCCCCCTTATCCTTAAGCTGTGACCCCTGGTTCTGGACTTCCCCAACATCGGGAACAATCTTCCCGCATCTAACCTCTCCAAACCCTTAAGAATTTTATACGTTTCAATAAGATCCCCCCTCAGTCTTCTAAATTCCAGCGAGTATAAGCCTAGTCTATCCAAGTCAAGTCAAGTCAAGTCAATTTTATTTGTATAGCACATTTAAAAACAACCCACGTTGACCAAAGTGCTGTACATCTGATTAGGTACTAAGGAAAAAAATGAAACATACAGTGGCACATAAACAGTTCACAGCGCCTCCTCAATGAGCCTCAAACGCTAGGGAGTAGAAATAGGTTTTGAGCCTCGACTTAAAGGAGTCGATGGAGGGGGCAGTTCTGATGGGGAGAGGGATGCTGTTCCACAGTCTAGGAGCTGCAACCGCAAAAGCGCGGTCACCCCTGAGCTTAAGCCTAGACCGCGAGATAGTGAGTAGCCCCAAGTCGGCCGACCTGAGGGACCTGGAGTTAGAGAGGGGGGTTAGAAGATTTTTGATGTAGGGGGGGAATGTCCATTTAGGGCTTTATACGTGAATAGGAGGAGCTTGAAGTTGATTCTGTACCGTTCAGGGAGCCAGTGGAGAGAGGCCAGAATCGGGGTGATGTGGTCCCTTTTACGGGTACCCGTCAGGAGTCTCGCTGCGGCGTTTTGGACCAGTTGCAGGCGGGACAGGGAAGATTGGCTGATCCCAGTGTATAGGGAGTTGCAGTAGTCTAGGCGGGAGGAAATGAAAGCGTGAATGATTTTTTCTGTGTCGTCGAATTGGAGGAAAGGTTTGATTTTAGCTATGGTTCGAAGTTGGAAGAAGCTGGCTTTTACCACAGCGTTGACTTGCTTATCAAATTTTAATGCAGAGTCAAATATCATGCGGTTTGACTAGGCAAGATAGACTTCCAAGACTGCCTGTTATCGATTTGATGGAGTCGGGGGGGCCGAATAGGATGACCTCAGACTTGCTCTCATTTAATTGGAGGAAGTTCTGTGCCATCCAACATTTTATGTCCTCAAGGCAGTGTAAGAGGCTGTTTAAATTTGACCGGTTATTGGGTTTCAGGGGGAGGTAAAGCTGAGTGTCATCGGCATAGCAGTGGAAAGAAATGCCGTGCCTTTGAATGATTTGGCCAAGGGGGAGCATGTATAGAGAGAAGAGAATGGGGCCTAGGATGGAGCCTTGTGGAACTCCGCAGGAGAGGCTAGCTAGAGCAGAGGAATAACTGCCTATGTTGATGGCGAAACTCCTATCTTTGAGGTACGAAGCGAACCAGCTCAGGGCAGTGCCATCAATGCCAACCGCGTACCGGAGACGGTCAATAAGGATGGTGTGGTCCACTGTATCGAACGCTGCGCTGAGGTCGAGAAGGAGCAGGATTGCACAGTCGCCGGTGTCGATGGCGAGAAGCAGGTCGTTGTGTACCTTCAACAAGGCAGACTCTGTGCTGTGGTGGGCTCTGAAACCTGACTGGAAACTTTCCAGGATGGTGTTTTGGTGCAGGTAGGGCACTAATTGGTTTAGAATTGCCTTTTCAAGGACTTTTGACAGGAATGGCAGTTTGGAAATGGGTCTGTAGTTGCTAGGCAAGGTGGGGTCTAGGTTAGGTTTTTTCAGTAGGGGCTGGACCACCGCGTGCTTAAAACAGGTTGGAACAGTGCCAGTGGCCAGAGAACTGTTGATAATAGAGAGGATGCTGGGACCGGCTATTGCAATGACATCCTTCAGAAGGGCAGTGGGGGCAGGATCAAGGGGGCAGGTTGCAGGTTTCATAGCGGAGACAAGCTTTGCAAGGGAGGATAGAGTGACGGGTTGGAAACAGTCCAATTTAGATGAACAGACTAGTGAGACAGTTAGGTCACGGGTGGGAGGGGAAATGTTCATTCTAATGTTCTCAACTTTGTTGGTGAAAAATTTAGCGAATTCTTCGCCCTTAGCAGGGGACCCAACTAAGCTGGTACTGGGGGTGGGACATATGACAGAGGTAATTGTTCTAAATAGGACCTTGGAGTTATGAGAGTTTTTGGAAATAAGGTCGGAGAAGTATTGTGCTCTAGCAGACTTTACTGCTTCCTGGTATTTGAGAAGATTGTTTCTCAGAATTTCGAAGGAAATTTGAAGCTTGTCACATTTCCACCTCCTTTCTGATTTTCTGCACTCCCTTCTTAGGGCTTTGGTGGAGTCATTGAGCCACGGCCGACCTTTGGGCTTAGGCTTTTTCATTTTAAGGGGAGCGATAGAATCCAGGATGGAAGAGCAAGTGATATTAAATAAAGAGGCTAGATCTTCAGTGCTGAGATGGGGGGGAGAAGCCTCAATAGTGCAGATGTTGGGGGCAGCTGTGAGAGCCTCGGAGAATTTACTGGCAGTCAATGAATTTATGTCGCGGGAGTAACGAACAGGGAGATGAGATTTTGCGGGAGATAAAGGCAGAAATGCGTCAAAAATGATAGCGCTGTGGTCCGATAGACAGGCTTCAGTAGTTTCAATGTTGTAGATTGGGAATCCGGACGATAGCACTAGGTCGAGAGTATGGCCTAACTTGTGAGTGGGTCCCGTGGTGTGAAGAGTCAGATTGAAGGACTCAACCAGGTGCATAAATTCACTCACAAGAGGCTTAGTGGGACAGCAAACATGAATATTAAAGTCACCAAGAATCATGATCCGGTCAAATTTGGGCAAAATGCTAGAAATCAGATCAGCAAATTGGGTGATGAAGTCCTTATGCATTTTTGGTGGGCGATACACAAGAACAATTAAGAGGGGATAGGCTAGGCCTACTTTAATTAGTTGCACCACAAAACTGGAGAAATGATCAGCGTTCAGGAGGCGGCAGTTGAAATGTTTCTTAAACACAGTGGCTAAGCCCCCACCGCGTCCGGAGAGCCTAGGCGAGGTGAAGAAGTTACAGTCATCCAGTCTTTCTTCATATGAAAGTCCTGCCATCCCAGGAATCAGTCTGGTGAACCTTCTATGTTATGTCCCTCTTGTGTTTCAATGACCAATCAACTCATTTAATAAACTAACAACTAAAGTATAAAATCAACACATATTGAAAATGAATTACAATCATATACATTGCAAAAATTATCAGAATGAGTTTCTTTGATTGAAGATCAAGAACGGTCCCGATCCAAAATATTGGCGATCCATGTTCTCCGGAGATGCTGCCTGACCCGCTGAGTTACTCCAGCACTCTGTGTCCACCTATTACTTGCCAGGCTTTGTTCCGCCCCACCTCTCTCCCAGCTTTTTTTCCCTCCAACTACAATCAGTCTGAAGGGTCCTGAGCCGAAACATCACCTATCCATGTTATTCCTGCCAGACACAATAAGCTGGAGTAACTCAGCCGGACAGGCAGCATCTCTGGAGGGAAGGAATGGGTGACGTTTCGGGTCGAGATTCTTCTTCAGACTGTTCTATGACTCTAATCAGTGACTCATTTAATGTGCGTGGCTGCTATCAGGGTACTTTACTGAACTCGTCCACCCAGGCTTGGTCTATTAATCCAGAAACTGCATTCAGACTATTCCATGTAAATCCGAGCAATTTAAATTTAGCCATTAAACGTGCATTTATAAAGTTGGAGTTGGTAATGGTGACCTTGATGTGGCTTCAATGTTAGAAAAACATCTCCCTCACAACATTCTTCAGGGAAGGAAGTTTGTGGTCTTTGGGTGATTAATTTTTACATGTGTACAACTTAAACATGTGGAAGTTAGGGATGGTCTATCAGTAAAACAAAGACACACACACACACACACAGTGCTGGAGTAACTCAGCGGGTCAGGCAGCGACTCCGGAGAACAGGGATAAGTGACGTTTTGACTTGGGATCTATCTTTAGATTGGACAATCAGTTCCTGGTTTAATTTAGTTTAGTTTTAGCGATGCAGTGTGGAAACAGGCCCTTTGGCCCACCGAGTCTAGGCGGAACAGTTAGTGTAAGAAAATAACTGCAGATGCTGGTACAAATCGAAGGTATTTATTCACAAAATGCTGGAGTAACTCAGCAGGTCAGGCAGCATCTCAGGAGAGAAGGAATGGGTGACGTTTCGGGTCGAGACCCTTCTTCAGACTGAAGAAGGGTCTCGACCCGAAACGTCACCCATTCCTTCTCTCCTGAGATGCTGCCTGACCTGTTGAGTTACTCCGGCATTTTGTGAATAAATACCTAGGCGGAACACCACGCACAATTTACAAGTTTTACTGAAGCTAATTAACCAGCAAACCTGTGTGTCTTTGGCTTGTGGGAGGAAACCGAAGGTTTCGGAGAAAACCCACGCAGGTCACGGGGCGAGCGTACAAACTCCGTACAGACATCACCCGCGGTCAAGATTGAACCCGTGTCTCTAGCGCTGTAAGGCAGCAACTCTACCGCTGCACCACCGTGCTGCCCTGAGTCTGAAACTAATGTGGTTTAATGTGGAGCCAGTTCTTTAATATAAAACAAGGTCTGAAGTATGAACAGAGAACTGGCAGTGGTTGTTTGGGGGAACTTATTCTGTTCATTGTCCGATGGGAGATAGATGGTGGTTAGTGTTTAAAGAAATTATGCAGAGGTTGCAAAAGAAATGCATTCCTTTAATGCATGGAAACATAACAGGAAGAGTGATTCACTCTTGGTTGACCAAAAAAATAAGGATAATGTTGTGAAAGGAAGAGGCTTATAAAGTTATAAACTCTACGGGCCTTCTCCACTGTCGGAGTAAGGCTCAACTAGGGTTGCCAACTGTCCCCTATTAGCCGGGACATCCCGTATATTGGGCTAAATTTGTCTGTCCCATGGGTTTTCTCCAGGTGCTCCAGTTTCCTCCCACACTACAAAGACCTACAGGTTTTGTAGGTTAATTGGCTTTGGTAAAATTGTAGATTGTCCCTAGTGGGTGTAGGACAGTACTAGTGTGCGGGGATCGCTGGTCGGTGCGGACTCGGTGGGCCGAAGGGCCTGTTTCCACTCTGTATCTTAAAACTATCTCCAACCTAAACTAAATGAGAGGAATCCCAGTCTCTTATAACCAAGGACAAGGGAAGGCATCAGGCATGAGAATGATAAGCCATGATCACATTGAATGGCGGTGCTGGCTCGAAGGGCCGAATGGCCTCCTCCTGCACCTACTGTCTATTGTTTTGCCTAGTTTAGAGATACAGCGTGGAAACAGGCCCACTTGGCGATCGTTTTGCTGAACACCTCCGCTCAGTCCGCCTTAACTTACCTGATCTCCCGGTGGCTCAGCACTTCAACCTCCCCCTCCCATTCCCACACTGACCTTTCTGTCCTGGGCCTCCTACATTGTCAGAGTGAGGCCCAGCGCAAATTGGAGGAACAGCACCTCTTATTTCTCTTGGGTAGCTTACACCCCAGCGGTATGAACATTGCCTTCTCTAACTTCAGATAGTCCCTGCTTTCCCTCTCTATCACTTCCCCCTTCCTAGTTCTCCCACTAGTCTTGCTGTCTCCGACTACATCCTATCTTTGTCCCACCCTCTCCCCTGACATCAGTCTGAAGAAGGGTCTGGACCCAAAACGTCACCCATTCCTTCTCTCCAGAGATGCTGCCTGACCCGCTGAGTTACTCCAGCATTTTGTGTCTACCTTCGATTTAAACCAGCATCTGCAGTTCTTTGCCCCACCGGGTTCATGCCGACCAGCGATCGCCCGTTCACTCCAGTTCTATGTTATCCCACTTTCCCATCCACTCCCTACACACTGGGGGGAAATTTACAGAGGGCCAATTAACCCCCAAACCCGCACGTCTTTGGGATGTGGGAGGAAACCGGAGGAAACCCACGCCGAGAACGTGCAAACTCCGCACAGACAGCACCCGAGGTCAGGATCGAACCAGGGTCACTAACGCTGTGAGGCAGCAACTCTACCAGCTGCTCCACTGCGCTTTTATTTTTCTGGAACAATGAAACACTTGTTCAGCTTTACGAGCACATTTACAATCTCTCCATTCTTGGCACCAGCCTTGTGAGCCTTTCCTGTTCTCTGTTGAGCACACTGTATTCCAGTGTGGTCTCATCAATGTTTTGTCCACTTTGGTACACGAGGGCGGCACGGTAGCGCAGCGGAAGAGTTGCTGCTTTACAGCGAATGCAGCGCCGGAGACTCAGGTTCGATACTGACTACGGGTGCTGCACTGTAAGGAGTTTGTACGTTCTCCCCGTGACCTGCGTGGGTTTTCTCCGAGATCTTCGGTTTCCTCCCACACTCCAAAGACGTACAGGTATGTAGGTTAATTGGCTGGGTAAATGTAAAAATTGTCCCTAGTGGGTGTAGGATAGTGTTAATGTGCAGGGATCGCTGGGCGGCACGGACTTGGTGGGCCGAAAAGGCCTGTTTCCGGCTGTATATATATGATATGATATGATATGAAAGGTATCTGTTGAGTGGAGTGCGTTTGGTTCCTGTTAATATTAAGAGGAGTCTATGTACTAGTACACGGGTCAGTGACAGTGTATACCATCACAAAGGCAATTGTACGTTGGCCTTTATTATGAGAGGATTTGTACGCAGGAGTAAAGAAGTTTTAGTTTCATGCAGAGACACGGCGTGGAAACAGGGCCCTTCGGCCCACCGAGTCCATGCCACCCATCGATCACCCACTCACACCAGTGACATGCGTGTTCAGGAGCAGCTTCATCCCCACAGCCATCAGGGTATTAAACACGAAGGTACGCACAAAATGCTGGAGTAACTCAGTGGGTCAGGCAGCAACTCTGGGGAGAAGGAATGGGTGACGTTTCAGGTCGAGACCCTATTAAACACTACAACTTGCAAATAGGCTCTGAACTACATAGACTTTGGAGCATTGGGTTTGATTGTGTATGTGTGTGTGTGTGTATGTGTATATATATATATATATATATATTGTGTGTGTGTGTGTGTGTGCGTGCGTGCGTGTGTATGCGGGTGTGTATGTGTATGTATTTGTGTGTATGCATGTGTGTGTATGTAGGTGTGTGTGTTTATGTGTGTGTGTGTGTATATATATATGGGTGTATATATATGTGTGTATATATATATGTGTGTGTGTGTGTGTGTGTGTGTGTGTATATATATATATATGTGTGTGTGTGTGTATATATATATGCGTGTGTGTGTATATATATATGTGTGTGTATGTATATATATATATATGTGTGTGTGTGTGTGTGTGTATATATATGTGTGTGTGTGTATGTATATATATATGTGTGGGTGTATATATATATGTGTGTGTGTGTATATATATATATGTGTGTGTGTGTGTGTATATATATGTGTGTGTGTGTGTATGTATATGTATGTTCAGAATAAATAAATAAAGATATATATGTATGTATGTTTTACATACGTTAAAGATAGCAGAGTCAAGGGGTATGAGGAGAAGGCTGGAACGGGTTACTGATTGTGGATGATCAGCCATGATCACAGTGAATGGCGGTGCTGGCACGAAGGGCCGAATGGCCTCCTCCTGCACCTATATATATATATATATATATATATATATATATATATATATATATATTTATGATATACTGGGGGAAGGGGGTTGTTTATTGTTTACAGAGCAATATGTTCACATATTCTGTGTTGCTGCATGTAAGATTTTCATTGTTCTGTCTGAGACTTATGACAATAAAACGCTCATGATTATAATGTGAGGTGGATGATCAGCCATGATCATATTGAATGGCGGTGCAGGCTCGAAGGGCCGAATGGCCTACTCCTGCACCTATTTTCTATGTTTCTATGTTTCTATATGATCCCACTTTCCCATCCACTCCCTGCACGCAGGGCAATTTACAGAATGCTAATCAGTCCGAATATTGAGTATAGAGTTCGGGAGGTCACGTTACAGTTGTACAAGACATTGGAGAGGGCGTATTTAGAGTTCAGTTTAGGTCACCATGATGTAGGAAGGATGTTGTCAAGCTGGAAAGGATGCAGAGAAGATTTACGAGGATGTTGCCAGGACTCGAGGGCCTGAGCTACAGGGAGTGTTTGAGTAGGCTAGGATGTTATTGCTTGCAAAAGGATGAGGGGTGATCTAATAGAGACCCTGCAAAATCATGAGAGGAATAGATTGAGTAAATATATCGTCTTTGCCCAGAGTAGGGACGTCAAGAAGCAGGTGACGTAGGTTTAAGGTAAGGGGAAAGAGTTAATGGGAACCTGATGGTAACGTTTTTACACAAAGGGTGATGGAGCGAACTACAAAAGGAGGTAGTTGAGGCAGGGAGTATCATAACATGTAAGAAACATTTGGACATGTACATGGACAGGACAGGTTTAGAGGGATACTAGACCAAGTTGACCCGTTGGGCCCGAACCTCTCCTGTATTGGTGAAGTACACTCTCCTCCTCCCTCTCCCTCCCTCTCCCCCCCTTCCCCCTCCCTCCTCCCCCTCTCTCCTCCCCCTCCCCCTCCCTCCACCCCCTTCCCCCTCCCCTTCCCCCTCCCTCCTCCCCTCTTTCTCCTCCCCCTCCCCCCTCCCACCACCCCTTCTCCCTCCCCTTCCCCCCTCCCTCCTCCCTCCCCCTTCTCCTCCCCTCCTCTCTCCCCCTTCCCCTCCCCTCCACTCCATCCCCCTCAACCCCCCCTATCCTCCCCCTCCCTCCCTCCCTCCATCCCTCCCCCCTCCCTAGGAGATAGATTTAAACTTTAAAATGTGAATAACTTTAAAAATATAACACCGATTTCAATGAAACTTCTTCCATTAGCACCAAAGGGACGACGGTGAGTGAGGTGGGCCTAAAATTGTCGCGCTATCGTGTACAGTTTTGGCTGTAGTTCAGGAACAAACAAACAAACATATGAGAGTTTTAGTGTATAGATATAGATAAGACAAACGCAGGCAGGTGGGACATGTTGGTTGGTGTGGACAAGTTGGGCTGAAAAGGCCTGTTTCCACACTGTATCACTCGAATTAAGTGTAGGAAGGAACTGCAGATGCTGGTTTAAACCGGATAAACACAAAGTGCTGGAGTAACTCAATGGGCCAGGCAGCATCGCTGGTGAAAAACAATGGGTGAATTCAGACTGAGAGTCCGGGGAAAGGGAAATTAGATATATGGACAGTGGTAAAGAGAGATAAAGAACAATTGAACGATACCTATGCAAAATGGTACATATGTACAGGCCAACATTTGCAGCTCATTATTGCATTTAGAATAAGAGATCACATTGAAATATAGAAAATACACCGATCAGCCAAAACATTATGACCACTGACGGGTGAAGTGAATAACATTGATGATCTTGTTACAATGGCACCTGTTAAGGGGTGGGATATATTAGGCAGCAAGTGAACAGTCTGTTCTTGAAGTTGACGTGTTGGATGCAGGAGAAATGGGCAGGAGTAAAGACCTGAGCGACTTTGACAAGGGCCAAATTGTTCTGGCCAAACGACTGGGTCAGAGCATCTCTGAAACGGCAAGGCTTGTGGGGTGCTCCCGGTCAGCAATGGTGAGTACCGACTGACAGTGGTCCGAGGAGGGACAAACCACAAACCGGCGACAGGCAGGGTGTTGGGCGCCCGAGGCTCATCGATGCGCGAGGGCAACGAAGGCTATCCCGTCTGGTCCGAACCGACAGAAGGTCGACTGTGGCACAAGTCACAGAAAATGTTAATGGTGGTCACGGGAGGAATGTGTCACAATACACAGTGCATCGCACCCTGCTGCGTATGGGGCTGCACACGGAGGACCAACAGTATATTAGGCAGGTGGGCATAATGTTTTGGCTCATCAGGTCTTAATGTTTTGGCATATAAAGAGCTATGCTGGGTCACATCCCTTTGTTCCACTTACTTCCCCGTAACTTATTCTTTAACACAGGAACCATCGACCCCACCACAAACTCACACTACACATACACACAGGACGATTTAATGAAACTGTTTAACTTATCAGCAGGTGTTTGGGATGTGGTAGGAAGGGGGAAGCCATGTGGTCACGGGGAGGGGGGGGGGAAGGCAAGCAAGAAAGGGGGCTCGGGTCCTCTGGAGCTGTGAGGCAGTGGTTCAGCAAGGACATTTCCACTGACTGAGGCATGCAGCGACCGTGACCACAGTGAACATCATTGTTCCACCTGGGACATATGACAACAAAAACCACCCAGAGAGTTGTGAATCTGTGGAATTCTCTGCCACAGAGGGCAGTGGAGGCCGATTCACTGAATGAATTTAAGAGAGAGTTAGATAGAGCTTGAGGGGCTAGTGGAATCAAGGGATATGGGGAGAAGGCAGGCACGGGTTACTGATTGTGGACGATCAGCCATGATCACAATGAATGGCGGTGCTGGCTCGAAGGGCCTCCTCCTGCACCTATTGTCTATGTTTCTAAGGGGCCTGTCCCACTTAGGTGTTTTTTAGGCGACTGCAATTGTAGCGGCCAGCTTCTCGTCTTTATCAATTAGCTCCCAAGCTGCCACTTGCAAAACCGGGTCAGTGATAAGCGTAATGACTCAAACAATAATAACAGAGATCCTCCTGGCTCTCATTATTATTGTTCGAGTCATTACGCTTATCGCTGACCCGGTCTATGCAAGTGGCAGCTTGGGAGCTAATTGCTATAGACCAGAAGCTGGCCGATACAGCAATAGTCGTAGCAGTTCGCCGAAAAACCTCCGGCTGTCGCCGGTTGACGTAGGTAGTCGCCAATGGAATTCAACGAAGTCAGCACCGGCTACAACCTACGTCACCTGGCGACAACCTACGGCAGCGCCTACGTCAGGAGACGTCAAGCTACTATCATTGGCGTCAAACCGACAGCCGCCGAAATTTTTTAAACGTTTCAAAATCCAGGGGCGACCAGAAAATCGCTACGACTCTTTGGAGACGTCTCACGACCGTACAGGCGACCGTGAGGCGGCAGCCTAGTCGCCTGTAGTCGCCTAAACAATCGCCTAAGTGGGACAGGGGCTTAATAGACAATAGACAATAGGTGCAGGAGGAGGCCATTCGGCCCTTCGAGCCAGCACCGCCATTCAATGTGATCATGGCTGATCATTCTCAATCAGTACCCCGTTCCTGCCTTCTCCCCATACCCCCTGACTCCGCTATCCTTAAGAGCTCTATCTAGCTCTCTCTTGAATGCATTTAGAGAATTGGCCTCTACTGCCTTCTGAGGCAGAGAATTCCACAGATTCACAACTCTCTGACTGAAAATGTTTTTCCTCATCTCAGTTCTAAATGGCCTACCCCTTATCCTTAAACTGTGGCCCCTTGTTCTGGACTCCCCCAACATTGTGAACATGTTTCCTGCCTCTAACGTGTCCAACCCCTTAATAATCTTATACGTTTCGATAAGATCTCCTCTCGTCCTAAATTCCAGTGTATACAAGCCTAGTCGCTCCAGTCTTTCAACATATGACAGTCCCGCCATTCCGGGAATTAACCTAGTAAACCTACGCTGCACGCCCTCAATAGCAAGAATATCCTTCCTCAAATTTGGAGACCAAAACTGCACACAGTACTCCAGGTGCAGTCTCACTAGGGCCCTGTACAACTGCACACAGTACTCCAGGTGCGGTCTCACTAGGGCCCTGTACAACTGCAGAAGGACCTCTTTGCTCCTATACTCAACTCCTCTTGTTATGAAGGCCAACATTCTCTCTAGCTTATGGAAGGGCCGTTCAGAAGCCTGATTACAGAGGGGTAGAAGCTGTTCCTGAGTCTGGTGGTGCGCGCTTTCAAGCTTCTGTACCTTCTGCCAGACAGGAGTGGGGAGAAAGAGGAATGGCCGGGGTGGGACAAGTCTTCGACAATGTTGGCTGCTTGTTCTGCAGTTGGTGGTTCTTCTTCTGACCATTTGGTCAATTGGACGTGACTTGGTTAGCTGAGCTGTGTGTAATTTGAGGCAATTTTGAGTGGCTGTTACTCACCAACTAGGAGCTGGCACTGTTGCGATTGGAAAAAGACCTATAAATATCTGTATGACAGGACTTCCACCTTTAAATAGCTTTCCATTCAGCAGCTCCTCCCTGTCTTGCGATCAACTTAAAAGAGTCATAGAGTGATACAGTGTGGAAACAGCCAACTTGCCCACACCGGCCAACAATGTCCCAGCTACACTAGTCCCACCTGTGCATATCCCTCCAAACCTGTCCTATCCATGTACCTGCCTAACTGTTTCTTAAACGTTGGGATAGTCCCAGCCTCAACGACCTCCTCTGGCAGCTTATTTCACAAAATGCTGGAGTAACTCAGCAGGTCAGGCAGCATCTCAGGAGAGAAACTCCTGGTGACGTTTCGGGTCGAGACCCTTCTTCAGACTCCTGGGTTCTCCTCCTGATTTCTCCTCTGGCAGCTTGTTCCATATACCCGCCACCCTCTGTGTGAAAAAGTTACCCCTCAGATTCCTATTAAATCCTTTCCCCTTCACCTTGAACCTCTGTCCTCTGGTCCTCGATTTCCTTACTCTGGGCAAGAGATTCTGTGCATCTACCCGATCTGTTCCTCTCATGATTTTATTCACCTCAATAAGATCACCCCTCATCCGCCTGCGCTCCAAGGAATAGAGACCCAGCCTGCTCAACCTCTCCCTGTAGCTCACACCCTCTAGTCCTGGCAACATCCTTGTAAGTCTTCTCTGTGCCCGTTCCAACTTGTTCATTTATCAAGAGCTGGGCATCACTGCCCGTCCAAAGTTGCTCTTGAACTGAGTCAGGCCAATTTGTGGAACATTCCAGAGTTAGAAACAATGGTTCAATAGTCAGGACCTTTCTTCAGACCGATTCAACCTTCCATACGCTAGGGTACTGTCCGATTCACCTCTACCCCATTGCGGACATTGGACTATGTCTGTGGAACTGATGCGCTACGATGCTGAGCATTATATTCTGCACTCTGTATCTCCACTTTTGCTCTACCTATGGTACTTGAGTTGGGCTTAATTGCGTTTAAGTAGTAACGAGGATCGGCAGATGTTGGTTTACAAAAAAAGTGCACGGTGGCGCAGTGGTCGAGTTGCTGCCTCACAGCGCCAGAGACCCAGGTTCGATCCTGACCTCGGGTGCTGTCTGTGTGGAGTTTGCACGCTCATCCTGTGACCACATGGGTGTTCTCCGGGTGCTCCGGTTTCCTCCCACATCCCAAAGGCGTGCGGGTTTGTGGGTTAATTGGCCCTCTGTAAACTGTTCCCAGTGTGTATAGATAATAGACAATAGACAATAGGTGCAGGAGGAGGCCATTCGGCCCTTCGAGCCAGCACCGCCATTCAATGTGATCATGGCTGATCATTTTCAATCAGTACCCCGTTCCTGCCTTCTCCCCATACCCCCTGACTCCGCTATCCTTAAGAGCTCTATCTAGCTCTCTCTTGAATGTATTCAGAGAATTGGCCTCCACTGCCTTCTGAGGCAGAGAATTCCACAGATTCACAACTCTCTGACTGAAAAAGTTTTTCCTCATCTCAGTTCTAAATGGCCTACCCCTATTCTTAAACTGTGGCCCCTTGTTCTGGACTCCCCCAACATTGGGAACATGTTTCCTGCTTCTAACGTGTCCAACCCCTTAATAATCTTATACGTTTCGATAAGATCTCCTCTCATCCTTCTAAATTCCAGTGTGTACAAGCCTAGTCGCTCCAGCCTTTCAACATATGATAGTCCCGCCATTCCGGGAATTAACCTAGTATACCTACGCTGCACGCCCTCAATAGCAAGAATATCCTTGATAGTATTCCACTGCAAACACGTACAAGTTTGTAGGCTAATTGGCTTGACATAGTTGTAAATTGTCCCTAATGTGTAAGTGTGCGGGGATCGCTGGTCGGTGCAGACTCGGTGGGCCAAGGGGGCAATTTCCACACTGTATCTCAAAACTAAACTCAACTCGACACAAGATCTGAATCAGCATCGCGACCTGAAACATCACCTATCCATGTTCTCCAGAGATGCTGCCCGACCCGCTGAGTTACTCCAGCATTTTGTATTTGCATTTCTTGTGAGTGAAACCATCGTGGGTGAAACTGGAGTCTCAATTAGGCCAGATTAGCTAAGGACGTCAGTGAGCCTGAGCTGCTTTTAAATAATGAAACAGGAACTGCAGATGCTGGTTTATACGAAAGATAAGATACAAAGTTCTAGAGTAACTCAGCGGTTCAGGCAGCATGTCTGGAGAATACGGAGAGGTGATATTTTGAGAATCGGCTCAAAACGCAAGAGTAACTCAGCGGTTCAGGCAGCATCTCTGGAGAAAAGGAATAGGTGACGTTTCAGGTCTTGATATTTTGGGTCAGGACCCTCCTTCAGACTGGAGACAAGTCCCGAGCTGACAAATCACCTATCCATGTTCTCCAGAGATGCCGCCTGACCCACTGGGTTACTCCAGCGTTTCGTGTCTCTGCGTTTGAGTTTTTAAAATAAGCTTTGTGGTCAGTTTTCCAAACGGCCAGTTTGTTTTTTTAGTTTGCAGATCATTCTCTGAAGTTAAACCTACCTTCCCGTGTCAGGGATTGGATCTTTGCCCCAAGGCTCGGTTCTGCAAGGGCGTGTCCAACAAAACCACAATGTCTATTTGAGATGATTGTTGGAGGACAGGATGGGGCAGAAGGTGGAGAACGTTCCATTTATGGCACAGCTTTCTAATCTATCCTTCACTCCATAGCCAAATGTTAAACAGCTGCACAGCTTTCGAAAGGAATCGTGAAGCTTTTCCCCAGTGAGGTAAAGTGAGGGTGGCTGGTGTGTGTGTCTGTGTGCGTGTGCATGTGTGTGTGTCTGTGTGCGTGTGTGTGTTTCTGTGTGTGCATGTGTACATTTGTCTGTGTGTGGGTGTTTCGGTGTGCGGGTTTCTGTGTGCGTCTGTGTGCGCGTGTGTTTCTGTGTGTGTGTGTGTACATGCTTGTGTCTGTGTGCGTGTGTGTTTCTGTGTGTGTGTGTGTGTACATGCTTGTGTCTGTGTGCGTGTGTCTGTCTGCACGTGTATGTGTGCGTGTGTATGTTTCTTTGTGTGTGTTTATGTGTGTGACTGTGCATGTGTGTCTGTGTGAATGTTTATGTATGTGGCTGTGTGTGTACGTGTGTGTGTGCATGTGCATGTGTGCACATGTGTGTGTTTACGTGTGTGGCTGTGTGCGTGTGTGGCTGCGCGCTTGCTTGCGTGTCTGTGGTTGTTTACGTGTGTGGCTGTGCACGTGTGTGTGTGTTTGCGCGCGCGTGTGTGTGTGCATGTGTGCACATGTGTGTGTTTACGTGTGTGGCTGTGCGTGTGTGGCTGCACGCTTGCGTGTCTGTGTGGATGTTTATGTGTGTGGCTGTGCATGTGTGTGTGTGTGCACGTGTGTGTGTGTGCGCCTGTCAGTGCTCTTAAGGATAGCGGAGTCAGGGGGTATGGGGAGAAGGCAGGAACGGGGTACTGTAAGGGGTTTCTGCGCCGAGCTTTCGCCCGACCTAAGGTCCCCGTGCCTTGCTCTGATCCCTTGACCAGGCCGCGCACACTGGTTCCCCGTGAGTGGTTCGACCCACTCACCCCTTACGGTTCTAGACACTGGACTTAGATGCAGGAGTGTTGATAGTGCAGAAAAACTCAACCAGACCAGATTTGAAGACCAGGGTTTAAATGGAAAAGGCTTTTATTGAGCGCTTGGGACTATTGTCCATGAATACTTATATACAGTTCTATAAGACATATCTATAAGACACATACCGAATTACATGAATACTTTTGACTATGAATCATAAAACGCACAGTTCTACAAGACATATACATGAATACCTTTTTCTCTGAATTCTAAAACGCACAGTTGTACAAGACATATACACGACTGTAAGATGGGGAACGTACGACACATCGCAAAATTGACCAACACATATTCCTTTACACACCCACGTTTATTCAAACCACCCTCCCCTCTACACTAAACTATGTCCAGGATATGCAGGATCGGGGTACATGCTCACCATGGGGCTATTACTGGGGTTACTGGCTGTTCGTGCTGCTTCTCCGCTGCTTTCCGTGAGGGTCGTGCTTGTTCCCTGAGTTTCTTCCTTCCGTTTCTTGCGTTCCTTGCAGGTTTTCTTGCAGTATTTCTTCTCGAGTTGCGTGCCGGTTCCTCTCTCTTGCACTAAGCTTCTTCTTGCCTGTCTTTTCTTCCTCCTGCATCCGTTTGACTTGAGTATTTCTTCTTGAAGTATTTCTTCTTCCTGCATCCGTTTGACTTGAGTTGCATGAGTTTAAAACCCAAAAGTCGTGGCCAGTTATACTAATTCTGGCCCGTCCTATCTCCCGCCAGATCTTGGGATCTCTTTGTTTAAAAGATATGTATGAGTTTTCTCTCTGATCTGCGCTTATGTCTGGGGGTACCGGGGATGGCCAGACGGTGTTATTTGGTATTTCGTTGTGAGGTGATGGGTTTAACTGGTTTCCCATCACCTACCAGGTAGTTTTCTATGGGCTATTGTGCCCCCTTAACGAGATTACTGTGTAGGTCGGCTTGGGGCATTGTGAGTATGCTGATGTCAGCGCCCCAGTGTCTGGACTTCGACCTGGTTTCGCAGGTTTCTGCATGGCCAATACCCATCCATTGTTCTGGCCGTGGCTTTGCAGAAACCTAGAGACTGGGCTGTAAGGTTTTTGCTCTTGTGGCTGGTCACGAGGTCCTGCGGCCATTTTAGGACCCACAGATTGTGACATCCCTTGGTAAACTGACCGCAGCCTTTCTCCGCTATCAGCCCCAGTCTCCCGTTTAAAATGTCCAAACTGCAGCTCTTTGGTTTGGTGTTTGCTTGCAGAATGAGGGAAAACTTCTCAAATCTTACAGTACTGATTGAGAATGATCAGCCGTGATCACATTGAATGGCGGTGCTGGCTCGAAGAGCCGAATGGCCTACTCCTGCACCTATTGTCTATTGTCTGTTGACGAAGCTCATTCTAAATGTAGCTCTGGATTGGAGGTGTCCAAATGCTCATTATGCTATTTGAGAGGAGTCATTTGGATAGGATTTACGTCAGGGGATGTACTTGGGCTCTTGGGTGGCTGATGAGGGAGCTGTGCATCTGACAGTCCCTATGGCAGATGGGATGTGTGGAGAGTTCATGAGGCAGGAGACAGGCACAAAAGACTGGAGTAGGGCAGGTCAAAACGTGGGTCAGGCAGCATCTCGGGAGAGAAGGAATGGGTGACGTTTCGGGTCGAGGCCCTTCTTCAGAGGGTGGGTGGTTAGTCTATGAACTGATTTATTCCTTCCACTGCGCACACACACACACACACACACATGGTCTGTGTGCCCTCAGAGCACGGTCTTGGGTCAATATAAACTTTCAGCAGTCAAAGTGCCAGACTTGTGTACGGGTTGAAGACAGGCACAAAATGCTGGAGTAACTCAGCGGGCCAGGCAGCATCTCTGGAGAGACGGAATGGGTGACATTTCAGGGCGAGACGAAGGGTGCCAACCATCTCACTCCCAAATACGGGCCAAGGTGACGTCACCGCCCCACGTGACCTCACCCAGCCAGCAGCCACGTGCTCCCGCTCCACCAATGGCGGCCGCCCAGGCTGGGAGGCGGGTTGCTATGCAACCTCCGTTAGGCGGCGCCCGGGCCTCCGGGCCTACACTGTCCAGAGCTAAAATGTCGGAAACCTAGACTGTTGGGACCTAAACTGTCGGGGCCTACAGCGTCCGGGCCTACAGTGTCCGGGCCTACAGTGTCGGGACCTACAGTGTCGGGGCCTACAGTGTCGGGGCCTACAGTGTCCGGGCCTACAGGGTCGGGACCTACAGTGTCCGGGCCTACAGTGTCGGGGCCTACAGTGTCCGGGCCTACAGTGTCCGGGCCTACAGTGTCGGGGCCTACAGTGTCCGGGCCTAAACTGTCGGGGCCTACAGTGACCGGGCCTACAGCGTCGGGGCCTACAGTGTCCGGGCCTAAACTGTCGGGGCCTACAGTGTCCGGGCCTACAGCGCTCCCCAGGCCTAATACGGGACAAGGGCAGTCCCATACGTGACAAACCAATTTAACCCAAAATATGGGATGTCCCGGCTAAAACGGGACAGTTGGCGACCCTAATTGAGACCCTTTCTGCAGACTGAGAGTCGGGGGAGAGGGAAACGAAAGGTATGAAAAGCTACAAAGGACAGATGAATGAAAGGCAGCAGGAGGAATCACAGAGGGGGAGCAGTGAGAGAGGACGTTGCAGACCACTCGTTCTGAGGGGAGAACCTCTTCAAAGTAGGCACACCATGACGAGATTTTACAGTTGAGCAGGCATACTGCATCAATGTACCGCATTATCTGATTTGGCCTGATAGCACATAAATAAACAAAAGCTGTTCAACTTCTGAAGAAAGTCTGTTGAAAGTCTGAAGCAGGATCTCGACCCGAAACGCCACCAGTTCCTTCTCTCCAGAGATGCTGCCTGTACGGAGTTTGCACGTTCTCCCCGTGACCTGCGTGGGTTTTCTCCGGGTGTTCCGGTTTGACTCCCACACTCCAAAGACGTGCGGGTTTGTAGGTTAATTGGCTTTGGTATAATTCTAAATTGACCCTAGTGTGTGTAGGATAGTGTTAGTGTGCGGGGATCGCTGGTCGGTGTGGACTTGGTGGGCCGAAGGGCCTATTTCCACGCTGTATCTCTAAATTAAAGGTGGACGAACCTTTGACAGAACTGAGAAGAAGGCACAAGCAGCTCGTTCAGCTGCAGGGAGAGTGGGGGAGGGGAGAGAGACGTCTCTGATAATGTGGAACCGGGATGACTGTGGTGTAAACTTTCAACCTGGGCGTCCTGGAGTCTGGTGCTAGTGTGGACGGCTCTCTGACTGTCCGGGCGGACAGGGACTGCAGAGAGAGTGACAGCGGTCAGTGCAAACTCTGGTCACATCACGGTGAAGAGTAGGGTTGCCGTATTAGCCGGGACATCCTGTATATTGGGCTAACTTGGTTTGTCCCTTACGGGACCGCCTTTGTCCCGTATTAGGCCCGGGGGGGGGGGGGGGGGGGCGCTGTAGGCCCGGACATTGTAGCCCCAGACAGTGTAGGCCCGGACACTGTAGGCCCGGACAGTGTAGGCCTGGACAGTGTAGGCCCGGACAGTGTAGGCCTGGACAGTGTAAGCCCGGACACTGTGGGCCCGGACACTGTAGGCCCGGACAGTGTAGGCCCGGACAGTGTAGGCCTGGACAGTGTAAGCCCGGACACTGTGGGCCCGGACAGTGTGGGTCCGGACAGTGTGGGCCCGAACACTGTGGGCCCGGACACTGTAGGCCCGGACACTTTGGGCCTGGACAGTGCGGGCCCGGACACTGTAGCCTTGGGGTCCACTGTAGGCTCTGACAGTGTAGGCCCAGAGGCCCAGGCACCGCCTAATGGAGGTTGCGCAGCAACCCGCCTCCCGGACCGGGCGGCCACCATTTGTGTAGCGGGAGCTGACTAGGTGAGGGCACGTGGGGCGCGGGGCGGTGACGTCAACTTTTGTCCCTTATATGGGAGTGAGGAAGTTGGCAACCCTAGTGAAGAGCGTGTGTGTGGCCCCGGACATTGGACTGATGGCTGTGGGCCTCTGTTTTTGCTGTGTGCCTAGGGATTCTCACACGCCGCTGTGATGGCTGTTTATGGTTAATCTTTATGTAATATTGCGTCCTGTTGGTTTTTTTGGGATGACTGTATGGCAAATCAAATGTCATTGGACCTTTGGGTACAAGTGACAATAAGGGACTATTGAACTGACCAATGAGAAAACCCACGCAGGTCACGGGGAGAACGTACAAACTCCGTACAGACAGCGCCCGTAGTCGGGATGGAACCCGGGTCTCAGGCGCTGTGAGGCAGCAACTCTACCGCCGCGCCACCCGGAGATTGTAGAACAAAAAGTGCAGATGGCGGTTTACACAACAGGACACAAAGTGCTGGAGTAACTCAGCGGGTCAGGCAGCATCTCTGGAGAGTCGGGGGAAAGGGAAACGAGAGGTATGAAAAGCTACAAAGGACAGATGAATGAAAGGCAGCAGGAGGAATCACAGAGGGGGAGCAATGAGAGAGGACGTTGCAGACCACTCGTTCTGAGGGGAGAACCTCTTCAAAGTAGGCACACCATGATGAGATTTTATAGTTGAGCAGGCATACTGCATCAATAACCATATAACCATATAACCATATAACAACTACAGCACGGAAACAGGCCCGTTCGGCCCTACCAGTCCACGCCGACCACTCTCCCTGACCTAGTCTCATCTACCTGCACTCAGACCATAACCCTCTAATCCCCTCTTATCCATATACCTATCCAATTTACTCTTAAATAATAAAATCGAGCCAGCCTCCACCACTTCCACCGGAAGCCCATTCCATACAGCCACCACCCTCTGAGTAAAGAAGTTACCCCTCATGTTACCCCTAAACTTTTGTCCCTCAATTCTGAAGCTATGTCCCCTTGTTGGAATCTTACCCACTCTCAAAGGGAAAAGCCTACCCACGTCAACTCTGTCCGTCCCTCTCAAAATTTTAAAAACCTCTATCAAGTCCCCCCTCAACCTTCTACGCTCCAAAGAATAAAGACCCAACCTGTTCAACCTCTCTCTGTAGCTTAAGTGCTGAAACCCAGGCAACATCTAGTTACCACATTATCTGATTTGGCCTGATAGCACATAAATAAACAAAAGCTGTTCAACTTCTGAAGAAAGTCTGTTGAAAGTCTGAAGCAGGATCTCGACCCGAAACGCCACCAGTTCCTTCTCTCCAGAGATGCTGCCTGTACGGAGTTTGCACGTTCTCCCCGTGACCTGCGTGGGTTTTCTCCGGGTGATCCAGTTTGTCTCCCACACTCCAAAGACGTGCGGGTTTGTAGGTTAATTGGCTTTGGTATAATTCTAAATTGACCCTAGTGTGTGTAGGATAGTGTTAGTGTGCGGGGATCGCTGGTCGGTGTGGACTTGGTGGGCCGAAGGGCCTATTTCCACGCTGTATCTCTAAATTAAAGGTGGACGAACCTTTGACAGAACTGAGAAGAAGGCACAAGCAGCTTGTTCAGCTGCAGGGAGAGTGGGGGAGGGGAGAGAGACGTCTCTGATAATGTGGAACCGGGATGACTGTGGTGTAAACTTTCAACCTGGGCGTCCTGGAGTCTGGTGCGAGTGTGGACGGCTCTCTGACTGTCCGGGCGGACAGGGACTGCAGAGAGAGTGACAGCGGTCAGTGCAAACTCTGGTCACATCACGGTGAAGAGTAGGGTTGCCGTATTAGCCGGGACATCCTGTATATTGGGCTAAATTGGTTTGTCCCGTACGAGACCGCCTTTGTCCCGTATTAGGCCCGGGGGGGCACTGTGGGCCCGGAAAGTGTGGGCCCGGACACTGTAGGCCCGGACACTGTAGGCCCGGACAGTGTAGGCCCGGACAGTGTGGGCACGGACAGTGTAGGCCCGGACAGTGTGGGCCCGGACAGTGTGCGCCCGGACACTGTGGGCCCAGACACTGTAGGCCCGGACAGTGTGGGCCCGGACAGTGTAGTCACGGACACTGTAGCCCTGGGGCCCGCTGTAGGCTCTGACAGTGTAGGCCCAGAGGCCCAGGAGCCGCCTAACGGAGGTTGCGCAGCAACCCGCCTCCCGGTCCGGGCGGCCACCCTTGGCGGAGCGGGAGCACGTGGCCGCTGGCTGGGTGAGGTCACGTGGGGCGTGGGGTGGCGACGTCAACTTTTGTCCCTTATTTGGGAGTGAGGAAGTTGGCAACCCTAGTGAAGAGCGTGTGTGTGGCCCGGACATTGGACTGATGGCTGTGGGCCTCTGTTTTTGCTGTTTTGCTAGGGATTCTCACACGCCGCTGTGATGGCTGTTTATGGTTAATCTTTATGTAATATTGCGTCCTGTTGGTTTTTTTGGGATGACTGTATGGCAAATCAAATGTCATTGGACCTTTGGGTGCAAGTGACAATAAGGGACTATTGAACTGACCAATGAGAAAACCCACGCAGGTCACGGGGAGAACGTACAAACTCCGTACAGACAGCACCCGTAGTCGGGATGGAACCCGGGTCTCCGGCGCTGTGAGGCAGCAACTCTACCGCCGCGCCACCGTGCCGCCCGGAGATTGTAGAACAAAAAGTGCCGATGGCGGTTTACACAACAGGACACAAAGTGCTGGAGTAACTCAGCGGGTCAGGCAGCATCTCTGGAGAACATGGATAGGTGACGTTTCACAGAATGCTGGAGTAACTCAGCGGGTCAGGCAGCATCTCTGGAGAACATGGATAAGTGACGTTTCGAATCGGACTGCCAAAACGAGGTTCTGACCCAAAACATCAGACAGTACCTGTGGTCAGGATTGATCCTGGGTCTCTGGCGTTGTGAGGCAGCAACTCTACCGCTGCGCCATCGTGCTGCCCCTGATCTCTTGTGATTGGGATTTTTACATTATGTGAAACAAGGCTGTAGACAATAGACAATAGGTGCAGGAGGAGGCCATTCGGCCTTTCGAGCCAGCACCGCCATTCAATGTGATCATGGCTGATCATTCTCAATCAGAACCCCGTTCCTGCCTTCTCCCCATACCCCCTGACTCCGCTATCCTTAAGAGCTCTATCCAGCTCTCTCTTGAATGCATTCAGAGAATTGGCCTCCACTGCCTTCTGAGGAAGAGAATTCCACAGATTCACAACTCTCTGACTGAAAAGGTTTTTCCTCATCTCAGTTCTAAATGGCCTACCCCTTATTCTTAAACTGTGGCCCCTGGTTCTGAGACGTCCCCAAACATTGGGAACATGTTTCCTGCCTCTAACGTGTCCAACCCCTTAATAATCTTATACGTTTCGATAAGATCTCCTGTCATCCTTGAGTTGTACCCATGAGTTATTTGCAGGTGCAAAACCTAGCTGAACAGATTTGCTGTTTCTTTGTTTCCTGTTAGAAACGCCTTGGCCTCATTCTCTATTTTCACCGGTATTCATTCCTTCCGGCCTGCCACCAGCCCTGCTGCCTTGCATCGTTCACTCAACGTTATCTTTGACCTCACTTATCAACCACAGATTGCACCTCTTATGCAAAGGAATCTGTTTTTAATTGTGATACATTCCTACTGTGTTGGGTTTAGTTTAGTTTAAAGACACAGCATGGAAACAGGCCCTTCGGCCCACCGAGACCGCGCCGACCAGCGATCCCCACACACTAACACTATCCTACAGACTGGAGCGACTAGGCTTGTATACACTGGAATTTAGACGGATGAGAGGAGATCTTATCGAAACGTATAAGACAGTGGAGGCCAATTCTCTGAATGCATTCAAGAGAGAGCTAGATAGAGCTCTTAAGGATAGCGGAGTCAGGGGGTATGGGGAGATGGCAGGAACGGGGTAATGATTGAGAATGATCAGCCATGATCACATTGAATGGCGGTGCTGGCTCAAAGGGCCAAATAGCCTCCTCCTGCACCCCTATTGTCTATTGTCTATTGTCTACACACCAAGGACAATTTTACATTTATACCAAGCCGATTAACCTACAAATCTTGTACGAACCAGATAGTCCCTGCTTTCCCTCTCTATCCCCTCACCCTTCCCAGTTCTCCCACTAGTCTTCCTGCTTCCGACTGCATCCTATCTTTGTCTAGCCCCCTCCCCTGACATCAGTCTGAAGAAGGGTCTCGACCCGAAACGTCACCCATTCCTTCGCTCCAGAGATGCTGCCTGTCCCGCTGAGTTACTCCAGTATTGGGTGTCTACCTTCAATTTTAACCAGCATCTGCAGTTTTTTCCCTACAAACCTTGTTATGAGCTGGTCTTAGTTTACCTTCAGCTTGGCTTTCTTTATTGTCAGTTGTACCGAGAAAAAAGCATTTTTGTTGCCTGCTATCCAGTCAACAGAAAGACAATACATGATTACAATCAAGCTGTCCACAGTGTACAGATACAGGGTAAAGGATAAAGTTTAGTGCAAGGTAAACTCCAGTAAAGACTGATTAAAGATAGTCCGAAGGTCTCCAATAAGGTAGATGGGAGGCCAGGACTGCTCTCTAGTTGGTGAGAGGATGGTTCAGTTGCCTGATAACAGCTTGGAAGACACTGTCCCTGAATCTGCTGTTTGAACATCTCCTGTGTTTAGCATAGTTTACTTTAGAGATACAGCGCGGAAACAGGCCCTTCGGCCCACCGAGTCCGCGCCGCCCAGCGATCCCCACACACTAACACTATCCTACACACACTAGGGACAATTTTTACATTTGCCCAGCCAATTAACCTACATACCTGTACGTCTTTGGAGTGTGGGAGGAAACCGAAGATCTCGGAGAAAACCCACGCAGGTCACGGGGAGAACGTACAAACTCCGTACAGACAGCGCCCGTAGTCAGGATCGAACCTGAGTCTCCGGCGCTGCATTCGCTGTAAGGCAGCAACTCTATCGCTGCACCACCGTGACCGCCCTAATAGTGTTCTTGAGTGCTCGTCTCTGAAACACCTACTCGGCCATACTTGTGTAGGAAGGAACTGCAGATGCTGGTTTACACCGAAGATAGACACAAAGTGCTGGAGTAACTCAGCGGGTCTGGCAGCATCTCTGGAGAAAATGGATGGGCCACGTTTTGGGTCTGACCCCTTCTTCAGAATGCTGAGGACTAATGAGGGTAGAAGAACGTTTAATAAACATGTAGACAGGTACGTGGATAGGGAAGGTTTAGAGGGATGTGGGCCAAACGCACGCAGGTGGGACTAGTGTAGATAGGGTTGCCAACTGTCCCGTATTAGCCGGGACATCCCGTATTTTGGGCTAAATTGTTTTGTCCCGTACGGGACCGCCCTTGTCCCGTATTAGGCCCGAGGGGTGCTGTAGGCCCCGACACTGTAGGCCCCGATGCTGTAGGCCCGGACACTGTAGGCCCGGACACTAGCCATGGGGCTGCTATAGTTCCGACAGTGTAGGTCCGGGTGCCGCCTAATGGTGGTTGCCTAGCAACACGCCTCCCGGCCCGGGCGGCCACCATTGGTGGAGCGGGAGCACGTGGCCGCTGGGTGGGTGAGGTCAGGTGGGGCGCTGGGCGGTGACGTCACCTTGTCCCGTATTTGGGAGTGAGATAGTTGGCGCCCCTAAGTGTAGATGGGGCTTGTTGGTCTGTGTGGGCAAGTTGGGCCGAGGGGCCTGTTTCCACGCTGTATCACTCTAAGGCTGTTCGGGGAAGTCCAAGAGGAGGGGGACCGGTGGAGATGGGAGAAGGGGTCATCACTGGTTGATGAGGACTACTTCCCAGAGAAAATGGCCCGGCGTCGGAGGCAGCGGAAGAAAAGCTGAACGTCATAACGGGCCCAGTTGAGGAGGGGGTGGAGGTGAAGCCTCTGTTGAGGACAGACCACACGTGTGTTGTTCTCTCTCTCTGCTGCCAACTCCTCTACCCTATTGCAAATGTTCTGTGCATTTATACAACATCAGTTGAGCTTTGAGGCCTAAAGAAGGGTCTCGACCCAAAACACCGCCCATTCCTTCTCTCCAGAGATGCTGCCTGTCCCGCTGAGTTACTCCAGGTTTTTGTGTCTACCTTCGATGTTCTGAATAGGTTTACGGACAGCATTCTTTTGATTCTATGTTCTGCTACAATCCATCAGCTTTACTTGTCAATCTCCCCCCCCCCTTATCATCCAGGGTCACCACACACTCATTTCCTCCTGTTTTATTAAACATCCTGTACTTGGGAATCCTCACGCCTCCTTTCTAGATGAGGTGGGAAACAATGTCCCTTGGAAAAAGCTGTAGGAATCAGGGCAGTTGGGAGAGCTTATTGTTAGATGGTGTAAGAAAATAACTGCAGATGCTGGTACAAATCGAAGGTATTTATTCACAAAATGCTGGAGTAACTCAGCAGGTCATATCATATCATATATATCATATATATACAGCCGGAAACAGGCCTTTTCGGCCCTCCAAGTCCGTGCCGCCCAGTGATCCCAGTACATTAACATTATCCTACACCCACTAGGGACAATTTTTACATTTACCCAGCCAATTAACCTACATACCTGTACGTCTTTGGAGTGTGGGAGGAAACCGAAGATCTCGGAGAAAACCCACGCAGGTCACGGGGAGAACATACAAACTCCTTACAGTGCAGCACCCGTAGTCAGGATCGAACCTGGGTCTCCGGCGCTGCATTCGCTGTAAAGCAGCAACTCTACCGCTGCGCTACCATGCCGCAGCATCTCAGGAGAGAAGGAATGAAGATAGACCTGAAGAAGGGTCTCGACCCGAAACGTCACCCATTCCTTCTCTCCTGAGATGCTGCCTGACCCGCTGAGTTACTCCAGCATTTTATGAATAAATACCTTATTGTTAGATGGAGTCATCGAGTGATACAGTGCGGAAACAGGCCCTTCGGCCCAACTTGCCCACATCGGCCAACATGTCCCAGCTACACTAGTCCCACCTACCCGCACTTGGTCCATATCCCTCCAAACTTGACCTATTCATGTACCTGTCTAACTGTTTCCTAAATGGTGTGATAGTCTCAACTACCTCCTCTGGCAGGCCAATTCACGTGGCGCAGCGGTAGAGTTGCTGCCTCACAGCGCCGGAGACCCGGGTTCCATCCTGACTACGGGTGCTGTCTGTACGCAGTTTGTACGTTCTCCCCGTGACCTGCGTGGGTTTTCTCCGGGTGCTTCGGTTTCCTCCCACACTCCCAACGAGGTAGATGGGAGCTCAGGATCTCTCTCGAGTTGGTGTCGGGATGATTTAGTTGCCTGGTTACAGCTAATCAACCCCCACCGTCCCTTTGTTCCCTCCCAGGGACTACGGTTGCCAACTGTCCCGTATTAGCCGGGATCCCATATTTTGGGCTAAATTGGTTTGTCCTGTAAGGGACCGCCCTTGTCCCGTATTAGGCCCGGAGGCGCTGTAGGCCCGGACTCTGTAGGCCCGGACAATGTAGGCCCGGACACTGTAGGCCCGGACACTGCAGGCCCCGGACACTGTAGGCCCGGACACTGTAGGCCCGGACACTGCAGACCCGGACACTGTAGGCCTGGACACTGCAGGCCCCGGACACTGTAGGCCCCGGACACCATAGATCCGGACAATGTAGGCCTGGACACTGTAGGCCCGGACAATGTAGATCCGGACGCTGAAGGCCTGGGGACCTCCTAATGGAGTTTGCGTAGCAACCCGCCTCCCGGCCTGGGCGGCCGCCATTGGTGAATTGGGAGCACGTGGCCGCTGGCTGGGTGAGGTAACGTGGGGCGCGGGGCGGTGACGTCACCTTGTCCCTTATTTGGGAGTGAGGAAGTTGGCAACCCCTTCACACACCTCACCCCCTCCCCCCCCTCTCTCCATGTGGCCACACTCTCCCACCCCAGCGGCCAGCCCTGTGCCACAGCTCACAGCACCAGTGTGGGGAGCAGGCAAAGGCAGAGAGAGAGAGAGAGAGAGAGAGAGAGAGAGCTTGGGGGGGGATAGAGAGGCGGGGAGGAACGGAGAAGGGGAGAGAAGAGAATAGAGGTAGAGAGAGAAGGGGGAGGGAGAGAGAGTAGGGGGGAGAGGGAGAAGGCAGTGAGTGAGAGAGGGAAGAGGAAGAGAGAGGCGGAGGAAGGGAGAGGGAGAAGGATGGGAGAGAGAGAGCGGCCAGAATGAAGGGAAGGGAGAGAGGGAAGGGGGAGGAGGGGAGAGAGAAGGGGAGGGAGAGGGGGGAAGAGAGTAGGAGAGAGAGCAGGGGGTGAAGAGAGAGGAGGAAGAAGGGTGAGGGTGAAGGATGGGAGGGGGAGAGAGAGGGAGAAGGGGACAGAGGGAAGAGAAGGGAGAGAGGGAAGGGGGAGGGGAGAGAGAAGGGGAGGGAGAGGGGGGAAGAGAGTAGGAGAGAGAGAGAGCAGGGGGAGAAGAGAGAGGCAGAGGAAAGGAGAGGGAGAAGGATGGGAGGGGAGGGGGGAGAGAGAAGGGGACAGAGGGAAGAGAAGGGAGAGAGGGAAGGGGGAGGGGAGAGAGAAGGGGAGGGAGAGAGGGGAAGAGAGTAGGAGAGAGAGAGCAGGGGGTGAAGAGAGGCAGAGGAAAGGAGAGGGAGAAGGATGGGAGGGGAGGGGGGGGAGAGTGAGGGGAGAGAGGGGAGGAGGGGAGAGAAGGGGAGGGAGAGAGGGGAGAGAGGGGGAGGGAGAGAAAGCATACAAGCAGCAGTGGGGACAGCATCAGTGAATATAAACCTCGCTGCCAAGCATCCAGGCCACAGTTCTCCATCACAGTGCCTGCCCACAGCTCCACAAACCAATGCTGCTTTCTGCAGCGCCTGTCGAATGTTAGGTTTGTTTATTGAGCGGCTGCACCCTGTGTTGTGCAAACAGAAACGCAGGGAGAGAGAGAGTTAAGGAGAGAGCAGGCAGGCCTGCGCTCAGAGGCAGGAGTTTTACAAGGTGCGCGCAAATAAACAGGCAGTCTGCAGCCCCGACACTGCTGCATAAATCCACCTCTTGGAACAGGACTCCCAGCCACCCCCCTGATTAGGCCATTGGCGCATTCTCCAGGGTGCAGTGAAACTCCTGCCTCACAGAGCAAGTAGTGTACAGTGTACAGGCAGCTGGAAATGCAACGTTGCAGCGCAGTGCAGAGGTTGCAGTGTAATCTGCAGCACCACAGAGGACTATTGCAAACCAATCACAACAACGGAATAGGCTCATCGAGTGTGCAAGCAGGCCCTTCGGCCCAACTTGCCCACACCGGCCAACATGTCCCAGCCACACTAGTCCCACCTGCCTGCGTTTGCTCCATATCCCTCCAAACCTGTCCTATCCATGTACCTGTCTTAACTGTTTCTCAAACGATGGGATAGTCCCAGCCTCAACTACCTCCTCTGGCAGCTCGTTCCACACACCCACCACCCTCTTGAGTGTGGAAAAAGTTACCCCTCAGATTCCCATCAAATCTTTTCATCTTCACCTTGAACCCATGTCCTCTGGTCCTCGATTCCCCTACTCTGGGCAAGAGACTCTGTGCGTCTACCCGATCTATTCCTCCCGATCTATTAGATCTGGTGGACAGTTTCTTGCCCAGACTATGAAAATCGAGGACCAGAGGACATAGGTTTTAGGTGAAGGGGAAAAGATGCAATAGGAATCTGAGGTGTACCATTTTCACACAGAGGGTGGTGGGTGCATGGAACAAGCTGCCAGAGGAGGTAGTTGAGGCTGGGACTATCCCATCGTTTAAGAAACAGTTAGACAGGTACATGGATAGGACAGGTTTGGAGGGATATGGACCAAGCGCAGGCAAGTGGGACTAGTGTAGCTGGGACATGTTGGTTGGTGTGGGCAAGTTGGGCTGAAGGGCCTGTTTCCATGCTGTGTCACTCGATGACTCTAATTCACTGTGTAACATAGAAAATAGATGCAGGAGGAGGCCATTTGGCCCTTCGAGCCAGCACCGCCATTCATTGTGATCACGGCTGATCATCCACAATCAGTAACCCGTGCCTGCCTTCTCCCCATATCCCTTGATTCCGCTAGCCCCTAGAGCTCTATCGAACTCTCTTTTAAATTCATCCAGTGAATTGGCCTCCACTGCCCTCTGTGGCAGAGAGTTCCACAGATTTACAACTCTCTGGGTGGTTTTTGTTGTCATATGTCCCAGGTAGAAGAATGAAATTGTTCTGTGTTCACTGTGGTCACGGTCGCTGCTTGCCTCAGTCACCTCGGTTTTGTTCACTTCAGCGTGGGTCCTGCCCACGTCGGACTTTATTGTTGACTGCTGTTATTGAAGGCGCTTTCCTTGCAGGTGGACGGTGTGGGACGGAGCGATGGGGCACTGCTACAACAACATGACCATCCCCTTCTTCTATAACCACGTGGGCAAGGAGCTGAGCCAGCAATGGCGGACCAAGGACGTGCTGGTGGTCAGCCTGGGGCTTCTGGTGTGCGTGATCGTCATCCTGGCCAACGCGCTTGTCATCGTGGCCATCGTCCTGAACCGCCGCTTCCACCAGCCCATCTTCTACCTTCTGGCCAACCTGGCCGCCACGGATCTGTTCTCGGGCGTGGCCTACACCTACCTGATGTTCCACACGGGGCCGCGCACCGCCCAGCTGACCGTCCACACCTGGTTCCTGCGCCAGGGCCTCATTGACACCAGCCTGACCGCCTCGGTGGCCAACCTGCTGGCGGTGGCCGTGGAGAGGCACCAGACGGTCTTCCAGATGCAGCTGCACAGCAACATGAGCAACCAGCGCGTGACCTTCCTCATCGTGTGCATCTGGGTCACGGCCATCCTCATGGGCCTGATCCCCCAGATGGGCTGGAACTGCGTGTGCGACCTGGACTCGTGCTCCCGCATGGCCCCCCTGTACAGTCGCAGCTACCTGGTCTTCTGGGCCATCTCCAACCTGATCATCTTCTGCGTCATGATGCTGGCCTACCTGCGCATCTTCTACTACGTGCAGCACCAGGTGCAGAGGATGTCCCAGCACACCCTGCAATCCAGGCACAAGGAAACCATGATGAACCTCATGAAGACCGTCGTCATCATTCTGAGTGAGTCCCCACCGTTGTAGAACCGAGGGTGTGACGCTGAGATAGACACAGAACGCCCGGGTAACTCAGCGGGTCAGGCAGCATCTCTGGAGAGAAGGAATGGGTTGTGTCTACATACAGAATGCCGGAGTAACTCAGCGGGTCAGGCAGCATCTCAGGAGAGAAGGAATGGGTGATGTTTCGGGTCGAGACCCTTCTTCAGACTGATGTCAAGGGAGGGGGCGGGACAAAGATAGGATGTAGTTGGAGACAGGAAGACTAGTGGGAGAACTGGGAAGGGGGAGGAGATAGAGAGGGAAAGCAGGGAACTATCTGAAGTTAGAGAAGTCAATGTTCATACCGCTGGGGTGTAATCTGCCCAAGCGAAATATGAGGTGCTGTTCCTCCAATTTCCGGTGGGCCTCACTCCGACACTGGAGGAGGCCCATGACAGAAAGGTCAGGCTGGGAGTGGGAGGGGGAGATGAAGTGCTGAGCCACCGGGAGATCAGGTGGGTTAAAGGCAGACTGAGCGGAGGTGTACAGCGAAACGATCGCCGAGCCTGCGCTTGGTCTCGCCGATGTAGAGAAGGTGACACCTGGAACAGCGGATACAGTAGATGAGGTTGGAGGAGGTGCAGGTGAACCTCTGCCTCACCTGGAAATACGGTGTAATTCTGAAGCTTTATAAGGCCACGTTATTCAGCATTATAAATCTGACCACATTTGGAGTGTTGTGTGAGCATTTTTGGGCCCCATATCTGAGGAGGGATTTAGTTCCGTTACACACAAAGCTCTCTATGGGCGGTCACGGTGGCGCAGCGGCAGAGTTGCTGCCTTACAGCGAACGCGACGTCAGAGACCCAGGTTCGATCCCAACCACGGGTGCTGCCTGTACGGAGTTTGTACCTTCTCCCCGTGACCTGCGTGGGTTTTCTCCGAGATCTTCGGTCTCCTCCCACACTCCAAAGACGTACAGGTTTGTCGGTTAATTGGCTTGGTAAATGTAAAAGAAAATAAACCCTGGTGGGTGTAGGATAGTGTTAATGTGCGGGGATCGCTGGGCATTGCGGACTCGGTGGGCCGAAGGGCCTGTTTCCGCGCTGTATCTCTAAATTAAAAGCTGGAGTTACTCAGCGGGACAGGCAGCGTCTCAGAACAGAGAGACGCACAGACTACCGCTGCTTTTACCTCTGCGTTCTGCAAGCCAGCATTTGCATTTTCTTGTATCTCTTGATATGCAGAGGAATTAAATGTGTCCAAACAAGTGTGGGATGTTTAACCTGCTGCGTTCCTGGGTGAGACGCGTGTGTACATTGAACATTACAGTGCAGGCTCGTCACGTTCAGCTCCAGGAAGATGTTGCAACCAATGGTAGACACAAAAAGCTGCAGTAACTCAGCGGGACAGGCAGCATCCCTGGAGAGAAGGAATGGATGACGTTTCGGATCGAGACTAGGGTTGCCAACTGTCCCGTATTAGCCGGGACATCACGTATTTTGGGCTAAATTGGTTTGTCACGTACGGGACTGCCCTTGTCCCGTATTAGGCCCAGGGGGCGCTGTAGGCCCGGACGCTGTAGGCCGGACAGTGTAGGTCCGGACAGTGTAGGCCCGGACAGTGTAGGTCCGGACACTGTAGGCCCGGACGCTGTAGGCCCGGACAGTGTAGGTGCGGACAGTGTAGGCACGGACAGTGTAGATCCGGACACTGTAGGCCCGGACGCTGTAGGCCCGGACGCTGTAGGCCCGGACAGTGTAGGTGCGGACAGTGTAGGTCCGGACGCTGTAGGCCCGGACGCTGTAGGCCCAGACGCTGTAGGCCTGGACAGTGTAGGCCCGGACAGTGTAGGCCCGGAGGCCCGGGCGCCGCCTAACGGAGGCTGCGTAGCAACCCGCCTCCTGGCCCGGGCGGCCGCCATTGTTGGAGCGGGAGCACGTGGCCGCTGGCTGGGTGAGGTCACGTGGGGCTGGGGGCGGTGACGTCACCTTGTCCCGTATTTGGGAGTGAGGTAGTTGGCAACCCCTAACCTTCAGTGTAATCCAGCATCTGCAGTTCCTTCCTACACATTGACAAACCTGTTGCTTAATCTGCCTTCATATCTGTTCCTCTATCTCCAGCTATCTAATGCAAGTCCCACAATACAACTCCATCATAGCGACTGCACACTACTTATTTTTTAGCTCTACCCACGTAACCTCAATGAAGCAAAATACAACAGTGGTTGTGGTTGGTGTTTGTATGGGCTGAGGTTGCTACTGAAGACTTAATGAACCCTTTGTGATTCTCTGAGCTCCACATGGGTTAGCGGCCTCTCCAAATGGTGTATTTATAGTAACTGCTTGCTGTTTGGTGTCTCTGCACCCATCAGAGAAGGGTGGCACAGCGGTAGAGTTGCTGCCTCACAGCGCCAGAGACCGAGGTTCGATCCTGACTATGGGCGCTGTCTGTACGGAGTTTGTACGTTCTCCCCGTGACCTGCGTGGGCTTTCTCCAGATGCTCCGGTTTCCTCCCACACTCCAAATATGTGCGGGTTTGTAAGTGAAGTGGCTTCTGTAAATTGCCCCTATTGTGTAGGATGGGAAAGTGGGATAACATAGAACTAGTGTACAGGCCATGGCTGGTCGGCGCAGAGTCGGTGGGGCAAAGGGCCTGTTTTCATGCTGTATCTCTAAACTAAACTAAAGTCAGGGAGTGAGATAATGGAGTAACAATAGTCAGGGAGTGAGATATTGGAGTAACAATGGTCAGGGAGTGAGGTATTGGAGTAACAATGGTCAGGGAGTGAGATCGTTGGAGTAACAATGGTCAGGGAGTAAGGTATTGGAGTAACAATGGTCAGGGAGTGAGATATTGGAGTAACAATGTCAGGGAGTGAGATATTGGAGTAACAATGTCAGGGAGTAACAATGTCAGGGAGTGAGATAATGGAGTAACAATAGTCAGGGAGTGAGATATTTGAGTAACAATGGTCAGGGAGTGAGGTATTGGAGTAACAATGTCAGGGAGTGAGATAATGGAGTAACAATGGTCAGGGAGTGAGATATTGGAGTAACAGTGGTCAGGGAGTGAGATATTGGAGTAACAATGGTCAGGGAGTGAGATATTGGAGTAACAATGGTCAGGGAGTGAGACATCGTTGGAGTAACAATGGTCAGGGAGTGAGACATTGGAGTAACAGTGGTCAGGGAGTGAGATATTGGAGTAACAATGGCCATGGAGTGAGATATTGGAGTAACAGTGATCAGGGAGTAAGATATTGGAGTAACAATGGTCAGGGGTGAGATATTGCAGTAACAACGGTCAGGGAGTGAGATATTGGAGTAACAATGGTCAGGGAGTGAGGTATTGCAGTAACAGTGGTCAGGGAGTGAGATATTGGAGTAACAGTGGTCAGGGAGTGAGATATTGGAGTAACAATGGTCAGGAAGTGAGATATTGGAGTAACAATGGCCATGGAGTGAGATATTGGAGTAACGGTGATCAGGGAGTAAGATATTGGAGTAACAATGGTCAGGGGTGAGATATTGGAGTAACAACGGTCAGGGAGTGAGATATTGGAGTAACAATGGTCAGGGAGTGAGGTATTGGAGTAACAATTGTCAGGGAGTGAGATATTGGAATAACAATGGTCAGGGAGTGAGATATTGGAGTAACAATGGTCAGGGAGTGAGGTATTGCAGTAACAATGGTCAGGGAGTGAGATATTGGAGTAACAATGGTCAGGAAGTGAGATATTGGAGTAACAATGGCCATGGAGTGAGATATTGGAGTAACAGTGATCAGGGAGTAAGATATTGGAGTAACAATGGTCAGGGGTGAGATATTGGAGTAACAACGGTCAGGGAGTGAGATATTGGAGTAACAATGGTCAGGGGTGAGATATTGCAGTAACAACGGTCAGGGAGTGGGATATTGGAGTAACAGTGGTCATGGAGTGAGATATTGGAGTAACAGTGGTCAGGGAGTGGGACATTGGAGTAACAGTGGTCAGGGAGTGAGACATTGGAGTAACAATGGTCAGGGAGTGGAGATAATGGAGAAACAATGGACAGGGAGTGAGGTATTGGAGTAACAATGGTCAGGGAGTGAGATATTGGAATAACAATGGTCAGGGAGTGAGATGTTGGAGTAACAATGGTCAGGGAGTGAGATATTGCAGTAACTGGTCAGGGAGTGAGATATTGGAGTAACAATGGTCAGGGAGTGATATATTGGAGTAACAATGGTCAGGGAGTGAGATATTGGAGTAACAATGGTCAGGGAGTGAGGTATTGGAGTAACAATGGTCAGGGAGTGAGATATTGGAATAACAATGGTCAGGGAGTGAGGTATTGGAGTAACAATTGTCAGGGAGTGAGATATTGGAATAACAATGGTCAGGGAGTGAGATATTGGAGTAACAATGGTCAGGGAGTGAGATATTGCAGTAACAATGGTCAGGGAGTGAGATATTGGAGTAACAATGGTCAGGGGTGGGATATTGGAGTAACAATGGTCATGGAGTGATATATTGGAGTAACAATGGTCAGGGAGTGAGATGTTGGAGTAACAATGGTCAGGGAGTGAGATATTGGAGTAACAATGGTCAGGGAGTGAGATATTGGAGTAACAGTGGTCATGGAGTGGAGATAATGGAGAAACAATGGACAAGGTGTGAGATATTGGAGTTTTGGTTCAGTGTAATTTAGAGATACAGCGCGGAAACAGGCCCTTCGGCCCACCGAGTCCGCACAGACCAGCGATCCCCGCACATTAACACTATCCTACACACTAGGGACCATTTAGAATTTTTACCAAAGCCAATTAACCCACAAACCTTTATGTCTTTGGACTGTGGGAGGAAATGTCACGGGGAGAACGTACAAACTCCATCCAGACACCACTTTGGCGGCAAAAACAAGGAGGCAGATTATTATCTCAATGGAGTTAGGTTAGGTAAGGGGGAGGTGCAGTGAGACCTGGTGTCCTTGTACACCAATCACTGAAAGTTGGCGTGCAGGTACAGCAGGCAGTGAAGAAAGCTAATGGCATGTTGGCCTTCATAACAAGAGGATTTCAGTACAGAGTAAAGAGGTTCTTCGGCAGTTGTATAGGGCCCTGGTAAGACCACATCTGGAGTATTGTGTACAGTTTTGTCTCCAAATTTGAGGAAGGACGTCCTTGTAATTGAGGCAGTGCAGCGTAGATTCACGAGATTGATCCCTGGGATGGCAAGACTGACATATGAGGAAAAATTGAAAAGACTGGGCTTGTATTCACTGGAGTTTAGAAGGATGAGAGGGGATCTTATAGAAACGTATAAAATTATAAAAGGACTGGACAAGCTAGATGCAGGAAAAATGTTCCCAATGTTGGGGGAGTCCAGAACCAGGGGCCACAGTCTTAGAATAAAGGGGAGGCCATTTAAAACTGAGGTGAGAAAGAACTTTTTCACCCAGATTGTTGTGAATTTGTGGAATTCTCTGCCACAGAGGGCAGTGGAGGCCAAATCACTGGATGGATTTAAGAGAGAGTTAGATAGAGCTCTAGGGGCTAGTGGAATCAAGGGATATGGGGAGAAGGCAGGCACGGGTTATTGATTGGGGCTGATCAGCCATGATCACAATGAATGGCGGTGCGGGCTCGAAGGGCCGAATGGCCTCCTCCTGCACCTATTTTCTATGTTTCTACGTTTCTAGCACCCGTAGTCAGGATGGAACCCGGGTCTCTGGCGCTGTGAGGCAGCAACTCTACCGCTGCACCACCGGGCTGCCATGGTTGGATTGTTGGAGTGGTCAGGGAATGAGATTGGGCTTGAGAGGGAAAGATAGATCGGCCATGATTGAATGGGGGAGTAGACAATAGACAATAGACAATAGGTGCAGGAGGAGGCCATTCGGCCCTTCGAGCCAGCACCGCCATTCAATGTGATCATGGCTGATCATTCTCAATCAGTACCCCGTTCCTGCCTTCTCCCCATACCCCCTGACTCCGCTATCCTTAAGAGCTCTATCTAGCTCTCTCTTGAATGCATTCAGAGAATTGGCCTCCACTGCCTTACTGAGGCAGAGAATTCCACAGATTTACAACTCTCTGACTGAAAAAGTTTTTGTCCTCATCTCCGTTCTAAATGGCCTACCCCTTATTCTTAAACTGTGGCCCCTGGTTCTGGGCTCCCCCAACATTGGGAACATGTTTCCTGCATCTAACGTGTCCAACCCCTTAATAATCTTATACGTTTCGATAAGATCCCCTCTCATCCTTCTAAATTCCAGTGCATACAAGCCTAGTCGCTCCAGTCTTTCAACATATGACAGTCCCGCCATTCCGGGAATTAACCTAGTGAACCTACGCTGCACGCCCTCAATAGCAAAACCTACGCTGCACGCCCTCAATAGCAATGGGCTGAATGGCCTAATTCTGCTCCTATGTCTATGGTCTTAGTGGAGTAACAATGTTCAGAGAGAGAGGCACTTTGGTAGCGGTGATCAGGAAGATATTTAGACTGAGGCCCCGCGATCTGATTCAAAGCTACACTTTCCCTGACACTTTCTTACTTCCAAACGTAAACTCTTATTCAGGATAAAGAACATATAGAAAACGAGAACAGTGCAAAAATCTTCCGACATTCTCAGTGGCTATTCATACATTAATTAGCGTTGTATTTGGTCATGTGCACAAGACCATCAATATACCCGGCAACTTTGCCAGCCTGGGGTGATCTCCCTGCCCTTGTTTGGGGGGTGTCCCCACCGGACTCTGCCCCCCATGTCCAGCAGCGGAAGGATCCTAGACTGTGGTCCTCCTTCACAGAGCCTTGGCGTTGGCTGCACCAAGCTTCAGTGCGTCCCTCAGCACGTACTCCTGCAGTCTGCAGTGGGCCCAGTCGGCAACATTCCCCCACGGACAGCTCATTCTGCTGGGATCACAAATTGCTGGAGTAACTCAGCGGGTCAGGCAGCGTCTCAAGAGAGAAGGAACGGGTGACGTTTGGTGTCGAGACCCTTCTTCAGACTGATGTCAGGGGAGGGGGCAGGACAAAGAAAGGATGTAATAGGAAACAGGAAGACCAGTGGGAGAACTGGGAAGGGGGAGGGGATAGAGAGGAACTATCTGAAGTTAGAGAAGTCGATGTTCATACCGCTGGGGTGCAAGCTGCCCAAGCGAAATATGAGGTGCTGTTCCTCCAATTTGCGCTGGGCCTCACTCTGACACTGGAGGAGGCCCAGGACAGAAAGGTCAGACTGGGAGTGGGAGGAGGAGTTGAAGTGCTCAGCCACCGGGAGATCAATAGACAATAGACAATAGGTGCAGGAAGAGGTCATTCGGCCCTTCGAGCCAGCACCACCATTCAATGTGATCATGGCTGATCATTCTCAATCAGTACCCCGTTCCTGCCTTCTCCCCATACCCCCTGACTCCACTATCCTTAAGAGCTCTATCTAGCTCTCTCTTGAATGCATTCAGAGAATTGGCCTCCACTGCCTTCTGAGGCAGAGAATTCCACAGATTCACAACTCTTTGACTGAAAAAGTTTTTCCTCATCTCCGTTCTAAATGGCCTACCCCTTATTCTTAAACTGTGGCCTCTTGTTCTGGACTCCCCCAACATTGGGAACATGTTTCCTGCCTCTAACGTGTCCAACCCCTTAATAATCTTATACCATTTCGATAAGATCTCCTCTCATCCTTCTAAATTCCAGTGTATACAAGCCTAGTCGCTCCAGTCTTTCAACATATGACAGTCCCGCCATTCCGGGAATTAACCTAGTAAACCTACGCTGCACGCCCTTAATAGCAAAGATCATGTTGGTTAAGGCGGACTGAGCGAAGGTGTTGAGCGAAACGATCGTCGAGCCTGCGCTTGGTCTCGACGATGTAGAGAAGTTGACATCTGGAACAGCGGATGCAATAGATGAGGTTGGAGGAGGTGCAGGTGAACCTCTGTCTCACCTGGAAAGACTGTTTGGGTCCTTGGATGGAGTTGAGGGGGGGTAAAGGGGCAGGTGTTGCATCTCCTGCGGTTGCAGGGGACTCTGCTGGGAGGTCAACATAGCTCGGGCAGACCAATGAGCATCTTTCCAGTTGATGACCTTCCAGCGGCACTCGGTGTATGTCTCTGGGAACATCCCGTAAGTCACAGAGTCCTCTGTTACGGAGTGGCTCGGAATAAACCGTGACAGGGACCCTTGCAATATTCCCCTGGTCTGCAACTCCGATTTCAAAATTCATAAGTTCATGTCATAGGAGCTGAATTATTCGGCCCATCAAGTCCACTCCGCCATTCTATCATGGCTGATCTATCTCTCTCCCTCTCAACTCTACGCTCCTGCCTTCTCCCCATAACCTCTGCCACCGGTACTAATCAATAATCTGTCAATCTCCGCCTAAAGAATATCCACTGACTTGGCCTCCACAGCCTTCTGTGGCAATGAATTCCACAGATTCACCACCCTCTGACTAAAGAAATTCCTCCTCATCTCCTTTCTAAAGGAACGTCCTATAATTCCGATGCCGTGACCTCTGATCTTAGATGCTCCCATCAGTTTAGTTTTTTCGCTTTAGAGACACGGAGCGGAAACGGGCCTTTCGGCCCGCCGAGTCCGTGCTGACCAGCGATCCCCTACACTCGCACTATTCTACACACTAGGGGGCAATTTACGATTTTTACCAAAGCCTAACAAACCTTCAAACTCCGCACAGACAGCACCCGTAGTCAGGATCGAACCCGGGTCTCTGGCGCCATGAGGCAGCAACTCTACCGCTGCGCCACGATGCCGCCCCCATTAGTGGAAGCATTCTCTCCACATCCACTCTGCTGGAAACATGTTCCCCATGTTGGGGGAGTCCAGAACTAGGGGCCACAGTTTAAGAATAAGGGCTCGGCCATTTTGGACTGAGATGAGGAAAAACTTTTTCACCCAGAGAGTTGTGAATCTGTGGGATTCTCCGCCACAGAAGGCAGTGGAGGCCAATTCACTGGATGTTTTCAAGAGAGAGTTAGATTTAGCTCCTAGGGCTAAAGGAATCAAGGGGTATGGGGAGAAGGCAGGAACGGGGTACTGATTGAGAATGATCAGCCGTGATCACATTGAATGGTGGTGCGTACAGGCTCGAAGGGCCGAATGGCCGACTCCTGCACCTATTTTCTATGTTTGTGTCATTCTATGTCCAGGCATCTCGGTCTGTGGTTGCAGAACAATTATCTCATTGCTATTTGCGGATGTTTGCTGAGTCAAATGACCACTTCACATCCTAAAGCCCAGCTGCATCAACACTTGAAAGACATGTTACCCCCCTCCCCCCACCCTCTCCCCTCCACTCTCCCTCCCCCCCCCCCCCACTCCGCACCCCTTCCCCCTCCCCTTTCCCTCCCCCTCACTCCGCTCTCCCTCCCCCCCACTCCACTCACCCTCCCCCACCTCTCTCCCCTCCGCTCTCCCTCCCCCACCCCCTCTCCCTCCCCCCACCCCTCTCCCCTCCCCCACCCCTTTCCTCCCCCCCACTATGCTCTCCCTCCCCTCACCCCTCTCCCTCCCCCCACTATGCTCTCCTCCCCCCACCTCTCTCCCTCCCCCCGCCCCCTCCGCTCCCCCTCCCCCTCTCCCACCCCTCTCCCCTCTGCTCCCCCACCCCCACCGCTCGCCCCTCCGGTCTCCCTCTCCACTCCGCTATCCCTCCCCCTCCCCCCACCCCTCTCCCTTCTGCTCTCCCTCCCCCACCTCTCTCCCCTCTCCCTCCCCCCCACTCCGCTCCCTCTCCCCCTCCCCCCCACTCCGCTCCTCCACCCCACTCCGCTCCCCCTCCCCCACCCCTCTCCCTTCCACTCCCCCGCCCCCTCCCCCCACCACTCGCCCCACCGCTCGCCCCACCGCTCGCCCCACCGCTCCCCCTCCCCTCCACTCCCCTCCTCTCCGCTCCCCCTCCCCCCACTCCGCTCCCCCTTCCACTCCGCTCTCTCTCCTCCTCCCCCACCCCTCTCTCCTCCGCTCTCCCTCCTCCCACCCCTCTCCACTACACTATCCCTCCCCTCCCACTCTCTCCTCTACTTCCCCTCCCCCTCCCCTCTCCACTCCGCTCTCCCCCCCCCCCACCCCCCCCCCGCTGTGTACAGCTGCCACTGTTATTTTCTCTTCAGAAGATGTTGAAGGAAACGGCTGTTCACATGTTCCCTTTACGTGGGATCGAACACAGCGGAGTGCAGAACCTGCGCTGAGTTATGTGTAGGAAGGAACTGCAGACGCTGGTTTAAACTGAAGATAGACACAAAAACCTGGAGTAACTCAGCGGGTCGGGCAGCATCTCTGGAGAGAAGGAATGGATGACGTTTCGGTTGAGACCCTTCTTCAGAGTTAGTGTTCTCGTTGTCTCCTTATTCCTGTCAGAATCACGCAAAACATGCACCAGTTCTGATCTGGGTGTCCTAGTGCAACAGTCACTGAAAGGAAGCATGCAGGTACAGCAGGCAGTGAAGAAAGCCAATGGGATGTTGGCCTTCATAACAAGATGAGTTGAGTATAAGAGCAAAGAGGTCCTTCTGCAGTTGTACAGGGCCCTAGTGAGACCGCACCTGGAGTACTGTGTGCAGTTTTGGTCTCCAAATTTGAGGACGGACATTCTTGCTATTGAGGGCGTGCAGCGTAGGTTTACTAGGTTAATTCCCGGAATGGCAGGACTGTCGAATGTTGAAAGATTGGAGCGACTGGACTTGTATACACTGGAATTTAGAAGGATGAGAGGGGATCTTATTGAAACATATGAGATTATTAAGGGATTGGGCACGCTAGAGGCAGGAAACATGTTCCCAATGTCGGGGGAGTCCAGAACCATGGGCCACAGTTTAAGAATCAGGGGTAGGCCATTTAGAACGGAGATGAGGAAAATCTTTTTCAGTCAGAGAGTTGTAAATCTGTGGAATTCTCTGCCACAGAAGGCAGTGGATGCTTTCATGAGAGAGTTAGATAGAGTTCTTAATGATAGCGGAGTCAGGGGGTATGGGGAGAGTGCAGGAACGGGGTACTGATGGAGAATGATCAGCCATGATCACATTGAATGGCGGTGCTGGCTCGAAGGGCAGAATGGCCTCGTCCTGCACCTATAGTCTATTGTCTATTGTCTCTCTGGCAGTGTGAGCCAGCGATAGAGTTGCTGCCTCACAGCTCCAGAGACCCAGGTTCGATCCTGACCTCAGGACCTGTTTGTGTGTAGTTTGTTCGTTCTCCCAGTGATCACGTGGGTTTCCTCCGGGTGCCCCGGTTCCCTTCGACGCTCCAAAGACGTGCGGGTTTGTGGGTTAATTGGCTTTGGTAAAATTGTAAATTGTCCCTAGTGTGTAGGATAGTGCTAGTGTACCAGTCGGTGTGGACTCGGTGGGCCGAAGGGCCTGTTTCCATGCTGTATCTCGAAAGTCTAAAGATACAAAGTACTGGAATAACGCAACAGGTCAGGCAGCATCTCTGGTCAACATGGACCCGAAACGTCACCTATGCATGTTCTCCAGAGATGCTGCCTGACCCACTGAGTTACTCTAGCACTCTGTGAAACGTCACCTATGCATGTTCTCCAGAGATGCTGCCTGACCCACTGAGTTACTCCAGCACTTTGCGACCCGTTTTTTTGCACAGTTCTTGTTTTGTAAATATATTTTTTATTCTGGACAAAAGTTTATTTTTGGAAATAAAGAGGAATGGAGCAACAGCTCGGGACGAGGGGAACTCTGCCTTTCCCTGGTGGACTGTAATGTCTGAGAAGGGTTGCCAACTTTCTCACTCCCAAATACGGGACAAGGTGACGCCACCACGTGACCTCACCCAGCCAGCGGCCACGTGCTCCCGCTCCACCAATGGCGGCCGCCTGGGCCGGGAGGCAGGTTGCTAAGCAACCTCCGCTAGGTGGCACTCGAGCCTCTGGGCCTACATTGTCCGGGCCTACAGCGGCCCCCGGGACTACAGTGTCCGTGCCTACTGTGTCCGGGCCTACACCGCCCCCCGGGCCTACAGTGTCCGGGCCAAAAGTGTCCCCCAAGGCTACAGTGCCTGGGCCTACACTGTCTGGGCCTAGAGCACCCACCGTGCCTACAGTGCCCGGGCCTACAACGCCTCCCGGGCCTACAGGTCCGGGCCTACAGCGCCCCCCCCGGGCCTAATATGGGACAAGGGCAGTCCCGTACGGGACAAACCAATTTAGCCCAATATACGGGATGTCCCGGCTAATAACGGGACAGTTGGCAACCCTATGTCTGAGACTTTAGAGATCATACACACTAGGGACAATTTACAATTATACAGAAGCCAATTAACCTGCACACCTGCACGTCTTTGGAGTGTGGGAGGAAACCGGAGCACCCGGAGAAAACCCACGCAGGTCACGGGGAGAACGTACAGACTCTGCACAGAAGCACCCGTGGTCAGAATTGAACCCGGGTCTCTGGCGCTGTGAGGCAGCAACTCTACCGCTGTGCCACCGTGGGGAAGGGGTGGGGGGGGGGGGGGGGGGCTCCTGGATGGGACAGAGCCCGGGATTTCCCCCCTCGCCCCGTCCCAAGGGTGCGTGAGGCAGGCGGCCGGTGTTTAGGGCCAGGAGCGACACGCGTTCCGGCTGAGGGGTGAACAACGGGCTCTTTCATTCGCGAAGACGAGAAAGCACGCGTCTATCTCCATCCTCTGCCAAAGGAAACAGGCTGCGGCCTGCACAGGGCCTGGCCTCGGGCAGCAGAGGCTCTCTCCTGGGACTGCCCCGTCACTTGCTGCAGTCTGCTTGTCTGTGGAACCCTACTCCATCACGGCGTGCTCAACATTCCTTCTCCTCTCGGATGCTCATTCCACCCCCAACACTCTGTGAAACTTTTTGTAACTTTGCAAACTTTGCTGTCAATGGTTTAGGTTCAGGGTTAGTTCACAGAGAGGAGATGAGGAGGAATTTCTTCAGTTTGATTTAGTTTAGTTTAGAGATACAGCGCGAGAACAGGTCCTTCGAGCCCACCGAGCCCGAGCCAACCAACGGTTCAGTGGATATTTTTAAGGCTAAGATAGATAGATTCGGAAAACAGGGTCTCGACCGGAAATGTCACCCATTCCTTCTCTTCACAGATGCTGCCTGTCCCGCTGAGTTACTCCAGCATATTGTGTCTATCTAGATAGATTCTTGATTAGATATAGATAGAGATAGATATATTCTTGATTAGTACGGGTGTCAGAGGATATGGGGAGAAGGCAGGAGAATGGGGTTAGGAGGGAGAGATAGATCAGCCATGATAGAATGGCGGAGTTGACTTGATGGGCCGAATGGCCTAATTTTCCTCCTATTCCTTATGATCTTATGATCCCCGCACCCTAACACTGTCCTACACCCGCTAGGGAAAATTTTTACATTTATCAAGCCGATTAACCTACAAACCTGCACGTCTTTGGAGTGTGGGAGGAAACCGGAGATCTCGGAGAAAATCCACGCAGGTCACGGGGAGAACGTACAAACTCCGTACAGACAGCGCCCGTAGTCAGGGTTGAACCCGGGTCTCTGGCGCTGTAAGAGCTATGAGGCAGCAACTCTACCGCTGCGCCAACGTGCCGCCGTTAGTCAAATAACCTGTTTCAGAGGGCGGTGAATCCGTGGAATTCATTGCCACAGACGGCTGTGGAAGCCAAGTCAGTGGGTATATTTAAGGTGGAGATTGACAGATTCGTGATTAGTACGGGTGTTAGGGGTTATAGGGAGAAGGCAGGAGAATGGGGTTAGGCAGCAGAGATGGATCAGCCATGATTGAATGGCAGAGTAGACTTGATGGGCCGAATGGCCTAATTCTGCTCCTACAACTTAGGAACACAAGATGGGCTCATTTCAAATATTAGGGCCATAGAGTTATAGAATCTTAGATTTTTTTAGATTTTAGATACAGCGCGGAAACAGGCCCTTCGGCCCACCGAGTCCGCGCCGCCCAGCGATCCCCGCACATTAACACTATCCTACACCCACTAGCGACAATTTTTTAAAACATTTTACCCAGTCAATTAACCTACAAACCTGTACGTCTTTGGAGTGTGGGAGGAAACCGAAGATCTCGGAGAAAACCCACGCAGGTCACAGGGAGAACGTACAAACTCCGTACAGACGGCGCCCGCAGTCGGGATCGAACCTGAGTTTCTGGCGCTACATTCGCCGTAAGGCAGCAACTCTACCGCTGCACCACCGTGCCACCCCAAGTGTGGAAACATGCCCTTCGGCCCATCCCAACCAACATGTCCCAACTGCCTGCATTTGGCACATATTCCTTTAAACCTGTCCAACTCATGTAGCTGTCTAAATGTTTCTTAAGTGTTGTGATGCTACCTGCCTCAGGGTGTCACGGTGGCGCAGCGGTAGAGTTGCTGCCTAACAGCAAATGCAGCGCCGGAGACCCGGGTTCGATCCCGACCACGGGTGCTGTCTGTACGGAGTTTGTACGTTCTCCCCGTGACCTACGTGGGTTTCCTCCGAGACCTTCGGTTTCCTCCCACACTCCAAAGACGTGCGAGTATGTAGGTTAATTGGTTTGGTAAATGTAAAAGTGTCCCTAGATTGTGTAGGATAGTGTTAGTGTGCGGGGATCGCTGGTCGGCGCGGACCCGGTGGGCCGAAGGGCCTGTTTCCGCGCTGTATCTCTAAACTAAATTAAACTAAGCCTCAACTGCATCCTCTGGCAGCTCGTTCTATACATCTCTGTCTCCGCGCTCTCTCTTTCCGCTCTCTCTCTTTCCGCTCTCTCTCTCCGCTCTTTCTCTCCCTCTCTCTGAGTGTTTTTGAGCAACAGTACAGTTGAGGCTTAGTCAGAGATGCTTTTACCTCTGCGTTGTGCAAGCCAGCATCTGCATTTTCTTGTATCTCCTGATGTGAAGAGGAATTAAATGTGTCCAAACAAGTGTGGGATGTTTAACCGTCTGCATTCCTGGGTAAGACGCGTGTGAATATTACAGTGCAGGCTCGTCACGTTCACCTCTAGGAAGATGTTAGAACCAGTGATAGGCACAAAGAGCTGGAGTAACTCAGCGGGACAGGCAGCATCTCTGGAGAGAAGGAATGGGTGACGTTTCGTGTCGAGACCCTCCTTCAGACTGGTCACGTGCATCATGGGTATTCCTCTCACGTTTCCGGTCGAGACCCTTCTTTCAACCCGAAACGTCACCTATTCCTTCTCTCCAGAGATGCTGCCTGTCCCGCTGAGTTGCATAGCAGCATAGAAAATAGGTGCGGGAGGAGGCCATTTGGCCCTTCGAGCCAGCACCGCCATTCATTGTGATCACGGCTGATCATCCACAATCAGTAACCCGTGCCTACCTTCTCCCCATATCCCTTGATTCCACTATCCCCTAGAGCTCTATCTAACTCCCTTTTAAATTCATCCACTTTGGAAGCAAGAATAGAAAGGCAGATTATTATCTGAATGGTGTCAAGTTAGGAGGAGGGGGAGTTCAACGAGATCTGGGTGTCCTAGTGCATCAGTCAATGAAAGGAAGCATGCAGGTACAGCAGGCAGTGAAGAAAGCCAATGGAATGTTGGCCTTCGTAACAAGAGGAGTTGAGTATAGGAGCAAAGAGGTCCTTCTACAGTTGTACCGGGCCCTGGTGAGACCGCACCTGGAGTACTGTGTGCAGTTTTGGTCTCCAAATTTGAGGAAGGATATTCTTGCTATGGAGGGCGTGCAGCGTAGGTTCACTAGGTTAATTCCCGGAATGGCGGGACTGTCGTATGTTGAAAGGCTGGAGCGATTGGGTTTGTATACACTGGAATTTAGAAGGATGAGGGGGGATCTTATTGGATCTTATTGAAACATATAAGATAATTAGGGGATTGGACACATTAGAGGCAGATAGCATGTTCCCAATGTTGGGGGAGTCCAGAACAAGGGGCCACAGTTTAAGAATAAGGGGTAGGCCATTTAGAACGGAGATGAGGAAGAACTTTTTCAGTCAGAGGGTGGTGAAGGTGTGGAATTCTCTGCCTCAGAAGGCAGTGGAGGCCAGTTCGTTGGATGCTTTCAAGAGAGAGCTGGATAGAGCTCTTAAGGATAGCGGAGTGAGGGGGTATGGGGAGAAGGCAGGAACGGGGTACTGATTGAGAGTGATCAGCCATGATCGCATTGAATGGCGGTGCTGGCTCGAAGGGCTGAATGGCCTACTCCTGCACCTATTGTCTATTGTCTATTGTCTATTGTCCAGTGAATCGGCCTCCACTGCCCTCTGTGGCAGAGAATTCCACAGATTCACAACTCTCTGGGTGAAAAAGTATTTTCTCACCTCAGTTTTAAATGGCCTCCCCTTTATTCTTAGACTGTGTGGCCCCTGGTTCTGGACTCCCCCAACAATGGGAACATGTTTCCTGCAAAAATGTTCTCCAGCTGCTCCATCTCTTTGTGTCTATCATTGGCGTGATCCAGCATCTGTAGACCCTTCCCACACAGGAACAAATCAGGGCCGGCAACAGGTGACCTGAGGAAGGATGGAGCCCACAATGGTTTGTTGTTGGCTGGTGAAGGCGTGGCTAATGACAGGGATGCAAGGATGCGGACAGTGGAACTAGTTGGATGACTAGAGTGGGGGAGGTGGGGGGAAAGGAAGCATTGACTAAGTGTAGTCGCACAGTGATGGCTGTCGGGACTCTGCATGCCACTTATATTCAGTTCTTGTAGCCCCCTCCCCTCCCATCCTCCCCTCCCCTCCCCTCCTCCCCCCACTCACATCCCCTCCGCCCCTCCCCTCCACTCCCCTTCCTTCCCATCTCCTCCCTTCCCCTCCCATCCCCATCCCCTCCCCTCCCACCCCCCCTCCCCACACCTCCTCCCCTCCCACCTCCCCTCCCACCCCCCCTCCCCAACCCTCCTCCCCTCCCATCCCCCCTCCCCACCCCTCCCCCCCTCCCCTCCCATCCCCCCTCCCCTCCCATCCTCCACCCCTCCTCCACACCCCTCCTCCTCTCCCTCCCCACCCCTCCTCCCCTCCCATCCTCTCCTCCTCTCCTCCCCTCCCCTTCCATCCCCCCATCCCCACCCCTCCTCCCTTCCCACCTCCCCACCCCTCCTCCCCTCTTCTCCCATCCCCTCTGACCACATTTGGAGTATTGCGTGTATTTCTGGTCACCCCATGCCAGGATGGATGTGGACCTTTGGAAACGGTGCAGAGGAGGTTTACCAGAATGATACAACATTCAAAGTGCTGGAGTAACTCAACAGGTCAGGCCGTCTCTCTGGAGAACATGGATAGATGGTGTTTCGGATCAGGGCCTTTCTTCCTCCTCATGGTATGCCGACTTTGAAGTTCTCCCTCAGGTTTCTCCAGGATGGTGACTGGATTAGAGGGTATTATCCACAGCGAGGGTTTGGACAGACTTGGATTGTCTTCTCTGGAATGCCAGAGATGATGGGGAGACCTGATAGAAGTATGTAAATGATGTGAGGCAGAGACAGGGTAGACAGGCAGAACCTTTTCCCGGGCGGTCACGATGGCGCAGCGGTAGAGTTGCCGCCTTACAGCGAATGCAGCGCCGGAGACCCGGGTTCCATCCCGACTACGGGTGCCGCCTCTACGGAGTTTGAACGTTCTCCCCGTGACCTGCGTGGGTTTTCTCCGAGATCTTCAGTTTCCTCCCACAACTCCAAAAACGTGCAGGTATGTAGGTTAATTGGCTTGGGTAAATGTAAAAATTGCCCCTAGTGCGTGTAGGATAGTGTTAGTGTGCGGGGATCGCTGGTCGGCGCGGACCCGGTGGGCCGAAAGGGCCTGTTTCCGCGCTGTATCTCCAAACTAAACTCAAACTAACTAAAGCATAGATGGGATAGAGAGTCAGAACCTTTATCTCCTAGGGTTGAAATGTTAAAAACTAGAGGCTTTAAGGTGAGAGGGGGCAATGTTTAAAGGAGATGTGTGGGGCTTTTTGTTTTTACACAGAGGGTGGTGGGGGCCTGGAACGAGCTGCCAGTGGTGGTGGGAGAGGCAGATACGATAGTGGTGTTTAAGAGACTTTGGATAGGCGCATGGATATGCAGAGAATGGATGGCCTTGTGGTTATTTTCTTATAGGCCTGTTCCTGTGTTGTGTGTTCTGTTCAGTTTAGTTTATTGTCACCTGTACCGAGGTGCAGTGAAAAGCTTTTTTGATTGCATGCGATCCAGTCATCGGAAAGACTGTACATGATTACAATCAAGCTGTCCACAGTGTTCAGATACAGGATAAAGGGAATACCATTGAGTGCAAGATAAATAATATATTCCTTTATTCGTCCCACACCGGGGAAATTTACAGTGTTACAGCAGCAAAGTGGATAGCAAGAGATCATTCATTATAAATAAAAGATACATAAATTGTCATCAGTTTTCTGTGTGTTCTTAGCTGTTATTGTTGACTCGTCTGCTGGGAGCAGTGCTGGTTGTGCAGTCTCGCAGCAGCGGGAAGGAAGGACCTCCGATATCTCTCCTTCACACACTTGGGGTGAAGGAGTCTGTCACTGAAGGAGCTACTCAGTGCAGTGACAGTGTCCTGCATGGGGTGGGAGTCGTTGTCCAGCAGCGATGTTAGCTTTGCCATCATCCTCCTCTCTCCCACCGCCTGCTCTGAGTCGAGGGGGCAACCCAGGGCAGAGCTGGCCTTCCTGACCAGCTTGTCCAGTCTCTTCCCCTCCGCCGCTGAGATGCTGCTGCTCCAGCAGACCACTCCATAGAAGATGGCCGATGCAACCACCGTGTTGTAGAAGGTCCTTAGGAGTTCCCCCTGCACTCCAAAGGACCCGTGTCTCCTCAGCAGATAAAGTCTGCTCTGGCCCTTTCTGTATAGCGCATCGGTGTTTTCAGTCCAGCCCAGTTTATTGTTGAGGTAGACACCCAGGTACTTATAAGAATCCGATAAAGTCCGATTAAAGATAATTGGAGTGTCTCCAATGAGGTAGATGTTGGCTCAGGACCGCTCTCTAGTTGGTGAGAGGATGGTTGGTTCAGTTGCCTGATAACAGCTGGGAAGAAACTGTCCCTGAATCTGGAAATCAGTGAGATTTCTGTAGTTATATCATAGCATCCATTGATCCGAATTTGACTGACAATATTCTGAATCCCAGGTTAAATCCTGGCTAAATTTGCGGGTGGATTTATTAATGGCTTAATTTAGATATTAATATTCAGGCTCCAAAATTCTTTAGGAAGCTCTGGCTTTTAAGGTTGATTCCGACAGAGTGTAAATTAGTGGTACGTTGGTGCAGCGGTAGAGTTGCTGCCACACAGCGCCAGAGACCCGGGTTCCATCCTGACCATGGGTGCTGTCTGTACGGAGTTTGCACGTTCTCCCCGAGACCTGCGTGGGTTTTCTCCGGGTGCTCCGGTTTCCTCCCACGCTCCAAAGACGCGCAGGTTTGTAGGTTAATTGGCTTGGCATCATTGGTAAATTGCCTCTAGTGTGCGTGCGACAGTGCTGGTGTACGGGGTGATCGTTAGGTGGGCTGAATGGCCTGTTTCCATGCTATCTCTTTAAGAAAACAAGTCAGAGGTTGGGCAGATCACGCACAGAGTCATAGAGTGATACAGTGTGGAAACAGGCACTTCAGCCCAACTTGCCCACACCGGCCAACATGTCCCAGATACACTAGTCCCACCTGCCTGCGCTTGGTCCATTTCCCTCCAAACCTGCCCTATCCATGTACCTGTCTAACTGTTTATTAAACTTACAGTAAACATGCAGGTACAGCAGCCAGCGAAGAAAGCGAATGGCATGTTGGCCTTCATAACGAGAGGATTTGAGTATAGGAGCAAAAAGGTCCTTCTGCCTCATGCACTGCCTTGAGGACATAAAATGTTGGATGGCACAGAACTTCCTTCAACTAAACGAGAGCAAGTCTGAGGTCATCCTATTCCCCCACCCCGACTCCATCATGGCCTTCATAACAAGAGGAGTTGCGTATAGGAGTAAAGAGGTCCTTCTGCAGTTGTACAGGGCCCTAGTGAGACCACATCTGGAGAATTGTGTGCAGTTTTGGTATCCTAATTTGTGGAAGGACATCCTTGCTACTGAGGCAGTGCAGCGTAGGTGCACGAGATTGATCCCCGGGATGGCGGGACTGTCATATGGGGAAAGATTGGAAAGACTGGGCTTGGTTTCACTGGAGTTTAGAAGGATGAGAGGGGATCTTATAGAAACGTACAAAATTATAAAAGGATTGGACAAGCTCGATGCAGGAAAAATGTTCCCAATGTTGGGGGAGTCCAGAACCAGGGGCCACACAGTCTAAGAATAAAGGGGAGGCCATTTAAAACTCAGATGAGAAAAAACATTTTCACCCAGAGAGTTGTGAATTTGTGGAATTCTGTGCCACAGAAGGCAGTGGAGGCCAATTCACTGGATGGATTTAAAAGAGAGTTAGATAGAGCTCTGGGGGCTAGTGGAATCAAGGGATATGGGGAGAAGGCAGGAACGGGGGTACTGATTGTGGATGATCAGCCATGATCATGGCGGTGCTGGCTCGAAGGGCCAAATGGCCTCCTCCTGCACCAATTATCTATGTTTCTATGTAAATGTTGGGATAGTCCCAGCCTCCACTACCTCCTCTGGCAGACACAATACAACATATTAATAATTGTTCAACCGGTTGGATCACTGGCCTGTTACTGGAGGTTTATCTGTGGCATTTGAGAACATCTTTTCATCAAGTCAAGTCAACTGAACTAAATTAAAAATGGGTGTTCCTTGTTGAGGATTGCTTTGCGGTGGGGACTTTTAAGAGATAGAAGATAGACACAAAATGCTGGTGGAAGGGAATCAAGGGACATGGGGAGAAGGCAGGAACGGGTCTACAGATTATGGATGAACAGCCATGCTCACATTGAATGGCGGTGAGCTGGCTCGAAGGGCCGAATGGCCTACTCCCGCACCTATTTTCTATGTTTCTATGTAACTCAGCAGGTCAGGCAACATCTCTGGAGAAAAAGAACCGGTGAGGTTTTGGGTCGGGACCCTTCTTCAGACTAGTTCCACGTTACCCCACTCTCTCACCCACTCCCTGCACACCAGGGGCAATTAACCTAAAAAATGAGAATGAATGTAGAACGTAAAAAATTGAACAGGCCCTTCGACCCACAACGTTCGTGCCAAACATGATGCCAAGACCAACGGCCTGCACTTGACCATATCTCTCCTTCTCTGCATTTCCATGTGCTTATCCAAAAGTCTCTTAAATCCCACTGTTGTACCTGTCTCTATCACCACCCCCCCAGCAGTATGTTCCAGCTAGGGTTGCCAACGGTCCCGTATTAGCCGGGACATCCCGTATTTTGGGCTAAATTGGTTTGTCCCGTACGGGATTGCCCTTGTCCCGTATTAGGCCCGGGGGGGGGCGCTGTAGGCCCGGACACTGTAGGCCCGGACAGTGTGGTCGGAAAAAAACTGCAGATGCTGGTTAAAATCTGCGCCTACAATGTAGGCCCGGAGGCCCTGGTGCTGCCTAACGGAGGTTGCATAGCAACCCGCCTCCGGGGTAGACACAAAAAGCTGGAGTAACTCAGCGGGTCAGGCAGCATCTCTGGAGAGAAGGAATTTGGTGACGTTTCGGCATTCCTTCTCTCCAGAGATGCTGCCTGACCCGCTGAGTTACTCCAGCTTTTTGTGTCTACCTTCGATTTAAATCAGCATCTGCAGTTTTTTTTTCCCTACGCAACCCACCTCCCGGTGCAGGCGGCCGCCATTGGTGGAGCGGGAGCACGTGGCCGCTGGCTGGGTGAGGTCACGTGGGGCACGTGGCGGTGACGTCACCTTGTCCCATATTTGGGAGTGAGATAGTTGGCAAACTAGGCAGAGGTGCGATGACGACATCATCTCCGTTTCCTCTGCCCCAGTTCCCTCCTGTTCATCCTCACTCTTGTCCCGTATTAGGCCCGGGGGGCGTTGTAGGCCCGGATGTTGTTGGTCCCGACACTGTAGGCCCCGACACTGTAGGCTCGGACACTGTAGGCCCCGACACTGTAGGCCCCGACACTGTAGGCCCCGACACTGTAGGCCCCGACACTGTAGGCCCGGACACTGTAGGCCCCGACACTGTAGGCCCCGACACTGTAGGCCCCGACACTGTAGGCCCCGACACTGTAGGCCCCGACACTGTAGGCCCCGACACTGTACGCCCGGACACTGTAGGCCCCCGGACACTGTAGGTTCCCAAACAGACTAGGTCCTGACACTCTTGGTTTGCGACATTTTAGCTCCGGACAGTGTAGGCCCAGATGCCCGGGCGCAGCCTAACGGAGGTTGCCTAGGAACCCGCCTCCCGGCCCGGGCGGCCGCCATTGGTGGAGCGGGAGCACGCGGCCGCTGGCTGGGTGAGGTCACGTGGGGCGCGGGGCGGTGACGGCACCTTGTTCCATATTTGGGAGTGAGATAGTTGGCACCCCTAGTCCCAGACGCTTACAATCCTTTGTGTAAAAAAAAGACTTGTCCCACAAGAATGGGGGGGACATTAAAAAATGGGATTAATGTTGGATTAGTAGCACGGTGGCGCAGCGGTAGAGTTGCTGCCTCACAGCGCCACAGACCGGGTTCCACCCTGACTACGGGCGCAGTCTGTACGGAGTTTGTACGTTCTCCCCGTGACCGCGTGGGTTTTCTCCGGGTGCTCCGGTTTCTTCCCACACTCCAAAGACGTGTGGGTTTGTAGGCTAATTGGCTTCTGTAAATTGTAAATTGTCCCCAGTGTGTGTAGGATAATGGTAGTGTATGGAGTTATTGATGGTCGGCGTGGAAACGGTGGGCCGTAGGATCTGTTTCCACGCTCCATCTCTAAACTAAACTAGTGCAGAAGTTTCAGTTTCAGTTTAGTTTATTGCAACTTGTACCGAAGTGCAGTGCAAAGCTTTTGTTGCGTGCAAACCAGTCAGCGGAAAGTCAATACATGATTGTGAAAGACATCAGATGACAATACGTGAAGGGGTTGTTGATGGGCGGCACGTGCTGGATGGGCAGAAGGGCCTGTTTCCATGTTGTGTCTTTAAACTAAACTAGTGTGGGTGGTCAATAGACAATAGACAATAGACAATAGGTGCAGGAGTAGGCCATTCAGCCCTTCGAGCCAGCACCGCCATTCAATGCGATCATGGCTGATCACTCAATCAGTACCCCGTTCCTGCCTTCTCCCCATACCCCCTCACTCCGCTATCCTCAAGAGCTCTATCCAGCTCTCTCTTGAAAGCATCCAACGAACTGGCCTCCACTGCCTTCTGAGGCAGAGAATTCCACACCTTCACCACCCTCTGACTGAAAAAGTTCTTCCTCATCTCCGTTCTAAATGGCCTACCCCTTATTCTCAAACTGTGGCCCCTTGTTCTGGACTCCCCTAACATTGGGAACATGTTATCTGCCTCTAATGTGTCCAATCCCCTAATTATCTTATATGTTTCAATAAGATCCCCCCTCATCCTTCTAAATTCCAGTGTATACAAGCCCAATCGCTCCAGCCTTTCAACATACGACAGTCCCGCCATTCCGGGAATTAACCTAGTGAACCTACGCTGCACGCCCTCCATAGCAAGAATATCCTTCCTCAAATTTGGAGACCAAAACTGCACACAGTACTCCAGGTGCGGTCTCACCAGGGCCCGGTACAACTGTAGAAGGACCTCTTTGCTCCTATACTCAACTCCTCTTGTTACGAAGGCCAACATTCCATTGGCTTTCTTCACTGCCTGCTGTACCTGCATGCTTCCTTTCATTGACTGATGCACTAGGACACCCAGATCTCGTTGAACTCCCCCTCCTCCTAACTTGACACCATTCAGATAATAATCTGCCTTTCTATTCTTACTTCCAAAGTGAACAACCTCACACTTATCTACATTAAACTGCATCTGCCATGTATCCGCCCACTCACACAACCTGTCCAAGTCACCCTGCAGCCTTATTGCATCTTCCTGTAGGAAATAACTGCAGGTGCTGGTTTAAATCGAAGGAAGACACAAAATGCCGGAGTAACTCAGCGGGTCAGGCAGCAACTCTGGAGAGAAGGAATGGGTGACGTTTCGGGTCCGAGACCCTTCTTCAGACATGGTTGATGAGTAGCCTGGACTCGATGGGCCGATGGGCCTGTTTCCAGGCTGTATCTCTGAATAAACTAGTATAGAAGGGATGGTTGATGGGTTGAGTGGGCCGAAGGGCCTGTTTCCATGTTGTATCTCTAAACTAAACTAGTGTGGGTGGTTGATGGGTGGCATTTACTAGATGGGCAGAAGGGCCTGTTTCTGTGCTGTTCCTCTCCAGGCGTTGCGGCTGGTGTTCAGGATGAGGGGGTAGGCTGGCACTCCCACAGGGATCTCCCTCTCCCTCCCTCCCTCCCTCCCTCCCTCCCTCCCTCCCCTGGCTATTCTGCCCCATGCCACCCTGTAACCTTGGCAGCAGTGGCTGCCCTCTGCTCGGCTCGCTTCAATTGCGTTCGTCATTCCTCAAAGCAAGTTAGACCTGTCTGACGTCTTAATTAAAGACGTTTCCTGCTCGTTCACTCCTGGCGGCTGTGGCTGAGTGAGGGTCCTTGTTTTGTAGCCCGGATACGGGCTCCGGGAAAGTCCAAGGACTGGGGACGGAATTCTGGAATTCTCAGAAGACTGGAAGACTGGAATTCTCTGCCTCAGAAGGCAGTGGAGGCCAATTCTCTGAATACATTCAAGAGAGAGCTAGATCGAGCTCTTAAGGATAGCGGAGTCAGGGGGTATGGGGAGAGGGCAGGAACGGGGTACTGATTGAGAATGATCAACCATGATCACATTGAATGGCGGTGCTGGCTCGAAGGGCCGAATGGCCTCCTCCTGCACCTATTGTCTATTGTCTATTTGGGGGCCCTGGAACGGGCCCCAGACTCAGGCTCTGGGAGAGGCCCAAGTAGGGTTGCCAACTATCTCACTCCCAAACATGGGACAAGGTGACGTCACCACCCCGCGCACCACGTGACGTCACCCAGCCAGCGGCCACGTGCTCCCGCTCCACCAACGACAGCCTGCCGGGCCGGGAGGCGGGTTGCTAAGCAACCTCCATTAGGCGGCGCCCGGGCCTCCGGGCCTACACTGTCCGGGCCTACACTGTCTGGACCTACACTGTCGGGACCTACACTGTCCGGGCCTACACTGTGCGGACCTACAGTGTCCGGGCCTACAGCGTCCGTCCGGGCATACAGCGTCCGTCCGGGCCTACAGCGTCCGGGCCTACAGTGCCCCCCGGACCTAATATAGGGCAAGGACGGTCCCGTACGGGACAAACCAATTTAGCCCAAAGTACGGGATGTCCCGGCTAATACGGGACAGTTGGCAACCCTAGTCTCGAGCCCAAGGCCGGATCTCGATGGATTGAGCGATCGTTTGGCTGAACACCTTCGCCCAGTCTGCGTTTGCCTACCTGATCTCCCGGTTGCCAAACACTTTAACTCCCCGTCCCATTCCCATGCTGACCCTTCTGCCCTGGGCTTTCTCCACTGTCAGAGTGAGGCCCAGTGAAGGAACAGCACCTCATATTTTGCTTGGGCAGCTTACAACCAGCCGTATGAGTATTGATTTTTCTAATTTTAAGTAACTCTCTCTCCATCCTTCCCCCACGCTAGTCATTGTACTAGTTTCACTGTTGTCCTGTTGAGTTTCACGGTCTGTATAGCTCTTATCTCCTGCCCCACAGCCAACAATGAACCATTGTGGGCTCCACCTTTTCTTGATCATCTTTTGCATTTTTGCATATCTTTCATTCATTTGTTCTATGTACCTTCCACATCTCTGGTTTCCCTCTCCCCTGACCCTCAGTCTGAAGAAGGGTGTCGACCCGAAACGTCACCCGTTCCTTCCCTCCAGAGATGCTGCCTGTCCCGCTGAGTTACCCCAGCATTTTGTGTCTATGTTTCTGGTCGCGGTTTATCCCACTCTGGTGTCCACACAAAGCCAAGCTGTTTCCAACGATCACCTTTTGTTTCTTGTAAAGCAGGTTTGCAACCAACACTCACTGATCCGCTCAGCTCCCTCATCAACGCGCGGAAACAAGGCCTTCAGCCCAACCTGCCTACAGGGATGAGAGGGGATCTTATCGAAACGTATAAGATTATTAAGGGGTTGGACACGTTAGAGGCAGGAAACATGTTCCCAATGTTGGGGGAGTCCAGAACCAGGGGCCACAGTTTAAGAATAAGGGGTAGGCCATTTAGAACTGAGACGAGGAAAAACTTTTTCAATAGACAATAGACAATAGAAAATAGGTGCAGGAGGAGGCCATTCGGCCCTTCGAGCCAGCACCGCCATTCAATGTGATCATGGCTGATCATTCTCAATCTGTACCCCGTTCCTGTCTTCTCCCCAGTCAGAGAGTTGTGAATCTGTGGAATTCTCTGCCTCAGAAGGCAGTGGAGGCCAATTCTCTGAATGCATTCAAGAGAGAGCTAGATAGAGCTCTTAAGGATAGCGGAGTCAGGGGGTATGGGGAGAAGGCAGGCATTGAATGGCGGTGCTGGCTCGAAGGGCTGAATGACCTCCTCCTGCACCTATAGTCTATTGTCTATTGTCTATAACGGCCAACATGTCCCATCTACACCAGTCCCACCTGCCTGCGCTTGGTCCATATCCCTCCAAACCTGTCCTATCCATGTACCTGTCCAATAGCTTCTTAAACGATGGGATAGTCCCAGCCTCAACTACCTCCTCCGACAGCTCGTTCCATACACCCACCACCCTCTGTGTGAAAAAGTTACCCCTCGGATTCCTTTAAAATCTTTCCCCCTTCACCTTAAACCTATGTCCTCAACTCTGGGCAAGAGACTCTGTGCATCTATCCGATCTATTCCTCTCATGATTTTATCCACCTCTATAAGATCTCCCCTCATCCTCCTGCACTCCATGGAATAGAGTCCCAGCCTGCTCAACCTCTCCTGTAGCTCACACCCTCTAGTCCTGGCAATATCCTCGTAAATCTTCTCTGTACCCTTCCAGCTTGACAACCGACCACGGGTGCTGTCTGTACGGAGTTTGTACGTTCCCCCCGTGACCTGCGTGGGTTTTCTCCGAGATCTTCGGATTCCTCCCACACTCCAAAGATGCACAGGTTTGTAGGTTAATTGGCTCGGTATGAATGTTAAACTGTCCCTAGTGTGTGTAGGATAGTGTTAGTGTACGGGGATCGCTGGTCGGCGCGGACTCGGTGGGCCGAAGGGCCTGTTTCTGTGCTGTATGTCTAACCTAACTGAACTGAACTGAGCTAAAGGTAGACACAAAAAGCTGAGTAACTCAGCGGGTCAGGCAGCATCTCGGGAGAGTAGGAAAGGGATTCCTTCTCTCCAGAGATGCTGCCTGACCCGCTGAGTTACTCCAGCTTTTTGTGTCTACCTTCGATTTTAACCAGCATCTGCAGTTTTTTTTCCTAAACAAAACTAAGCATCTCTCCCATAACACAATGCCCAGAACAGAACACAATGCTCTAAACGCGGCCTCACCACTAAATTCACACCTGAAGCACATTTAAAAGTTTTTTGGACAAGTAGAAGGATGGGAAAGGTTTAAAAGTTTATCAGCTGCTCCAGAGTTCTGCAGCTTGTTGTCTGTTGTTGAAGGTCATGGTGACTGGGGCAGTTTAGGGCTCTCAGTGTCTCTCTCATCCCAAGGCTACCGTTTGCTGCCCAGAGATTGTAGATAGCCAGTATTGTGTCTGGGACTGGCAATTGCAGACTGTCGGCAATCTACGATGAGGAGTTTTGTTTACTTTAGTTCAGAGATACAGCGCGGAAACAGGCCCTATGGCCCACCGAGTCCGCGCCGACCAGCGATCCCCGCACACTGACGCCACCCCACAAACGCCAGGGATAATACTAAGCCAATTAACCAGCAAACCTGCACGTGTCTGGAGTGTGAGAGGAAAAGCACTCAGGTCACGGGGAGAACTTACAAACTGCGAACAGACAGCACCCGTGATGGGCATGGGGGGGTGGGGAGCTCTGGGTCTCACCTGTTGCTCTGTCCCCAGGTGTGCTTGTGGTGTACTGGGCATTGGGGCCGGTGGGGGGTGGGGGTGTGGTGGGGTAGGGGGGAGTGGGGGGGTGGCTCACCTGTGGCTCACCTGTGTCTCACCTGTTGCTCTGTCCCCAGGTGTGCTTGTGGTGCACTGGGCGTTGGGGCTGGTGGGGGGTGTGGTGGGGTAGGGGGGAGTGGGGGGTTGGGGAGCTCTGTGCCTCACCTGTTGCTCTGTCTCCAGGTGTGCTTGTGGTGCACTGGGCGTTTGGGGGAGTGGGGGTGGGGGAGGGTGCCTCACCTGTCTCACCTGTGCTCTGTCCGCAGGTGCGTTTGTGGTGCACTGGGCGTTGGGGCTGGTGGGGGGTGGGGGTGTGGTGGGGAGTGGGAGGGTGGCTCACCTGTTACTCTGTGCCCAGGTGCGTTTGTGGTGCACTGGGCGTTTGGGGGAGTTGGGGAGTGGGGGGTTGGGGGTGTGTTGGGGGTGGCTCCCCTGTGTCTCACCTGTCTCTCTGCCGGCAGGTGTGTTTGTGGTGTGCTGGACGCAGGTGGGGGGTGGGTGTGTGGTTAGGGGTTGGGGGGTGGGGAGTGGGGGTGTGTGTGTTGGGGGTGGCTCACCTGTGTCTCACCTGTGCCTCACCTGTCTCTCTGCCGGCAGGTGCGTTTGTGGTGTGCTGGACGCCGGGGCTATTTGGGGGTGGGGATGTGATGGGGGAGTGGGGGGGTGGGTGTGTGTGTTGGGGGGTGGATCACCTGTGCCTCACCTGTCTCTCTGTCCCCAGGTGCGTTTGTGGTGTGCTGGACGCCGGGGGGGGGGGTGGGGGTGGGGCTGTGGTGGGGTGGGAGTGTGTGGGGTGTGGGGGGATGGCTCACCTGTGCTTCACCTGTCTCTCTGTCCCCAGGTGCGTTTGTGGTGTGCTGGACGCTGGTGCTGGTGGGGAGTGGGGGGGGGGGTGGGGGTGTGTGAGGGGTGGGTGCGTGGGGGTGTCTCACCTGTGTCTCACCTGTGCCTCGCCTGTCTCTCTGTCCCCAGGTACGTTTGTGGTGTGCTGGACGCCGGGGCTGGTGGTCTTGCTGCTAGACGGGGTGGGCTGCTCGAGCTGCCAGGTGCTGGCGGTGGAGAAGTACTTCCTGCTGTTGGCCGAGCTGAACTCGCTGTCCAACCCCTCTCAT
>NC_135989.1:5551567-5559067 GCF_053455715.1 Rhinoraja longicauda
TCCTGCCCCCCACACGCGTGTTCTCCAGGGGTGTCCCAGCCGCTGCCCTTCAGGTGTGCGGGGACACGCGGTTTGTCACTTGGCCCCTTCCTCAACTACCTCCTCCAGCAGCTCGTTCCACACACCACCACCTTTGTGTGGAAACGTTACCCCTCAGTATCCTATTAAACCTTTTCCCCTTCACCTTCGACCCTACGACCTCTGGTCCTTGATGTACCTACTCTGGGCACGAGGACTCTGTGCATCCGAGCGAGTCTCTTGCCCAGAGAGTGTGAATCGAGGACCAGAGGACAGGGGTCGTAGGACATAGAGGGCACCGCAGCAGAAGGGAAGGAAAGCATTGTTAACGGAAGTCAGCTGTACATTCCAATAGACAATAGGTGCAGGAGGAGGCCATTCGGCCCTTCGAGCCAGCACCGCCATTCAATGTGATCATGGCTGATCATTCTCAATCAGTACCCCGTTCCTGCCTTCTCCCCATACCCCCTTGACTCCGCTATCCTTAAGAGCTCTATCTAGCTCTCTCTTGAATGCATTCAGAGAATTGGCCTCCACTGCCTTCTGAGGCAGAGGAATTCCACAGATTCACAGCTCTCTGAAGGAAAAAGGTTTTTTCTCATCTCTGTTCTAAATGGCCTACCCTTATTCTTAAACTGTGGCCCCTTGTTCAGGACTCCCCCAACATTGGGAACATGTTTCCTGCCTCTAACGTGTCCAACCCCTTAATAATCTTATATGTTTCGATAAGATCCCCTCCTCATCCTTCTAAATTCCAGCGTATACAAGCCTAGTCGCTCCAGTCTTTCAACATATGACAGTCCCGTCATTCCTGGAATTAACCTATAAACCTACGCTGCACGCCCTCAATAGCAAAGAATATCCTTCCTCAAATTTGGAGACCAAAACTGCACACAGTACTCCAGGTGCGGTCTCACTAGGGCCCTGTACAACTGCAGAAGAATTGCTCCTATACTCAACTCCTCTTGTTATGAAGGCCAACATTCCAGTGGCTTTCTTCACTGCCTGCTGTACCTGCATGCTTCCTTTCAGTGACTGATGGGGACTAGGACACCCAGATCTCATTGTACGTCCCCTTCTCCTAACTTGACACCAGTACTGACAATAGACAATAGACAATAGACAATAGGTGCAGGAGTAGGCCATTCAGCCCTTCGAGCCAGCACCGCCATTCAATGCGATCATGGCTGATCACTCTCAATCAGTACCCCGTTCCTGCCTTCTCCCCATACCCCCTGACTCCGCTATCCTTAAGAGCTCTATCCAGCTCTCTCTTGAAAGCATCCAACGAACTGGCCTCCACTGCCTTCTGAGGCAGAGAATTCCACACCTTCACCACTCTCTGACTGAAAAAGTTCTTCCTCATCTCCGTTCTAAATGGCCTACTGAGCCAGCAGTCACACGGAATAATGATCAGTGGACTGTCTAAAGCAAATGCACAGCCCCTGGCCCACACTGGAGGGCGATTGGCACAATAGCAAACGATACGAGAAGATACGATAGAACTTTATTTATCCCAGGAGGGAAATTGGTCTACCAACAGTCATAAAAACACGACAAGATACATGAAACATGAAATGAAAGTGACGAGTGGAACGGTTGACCAGTGAGTCACGGAGGGGGTGGGCTGTATTGTCCAAGTTCGTCTCTCTGCTGTGCAGCGGTAGAGTTGCTGCCTTACAGCGAATGCAGCGCCGGAGACCCAGGTTCCATCCCGACTACGAGCGCCGTCTGTACGGAGTTTGTACGTTCTCCCCGTGACCTGCGTGGGTTTTCTCCGAGATCTTTCCTTTCCTCCCACACTCTAAAGATGTACAGGTTTGTAGGCTATCTGGCTTGGTGTATGTGTAAATTGTCTCTAGTGTGTGTAGGATAGTGTTAGTGTGCGGGGGATCGCTGGTCGGTGTGGACTCGGTGGGCCGAAGGGCCTGTTTCCGCGCCGTATCTCTAAACTAAACTAATCCTCTTTGACTAAAGAATTTCTTAGAGAGTCATACAGTGTGGACATAGGCCCCTTGGCCCAACTTACCCACAGCGACCAACATGCCCCATCTACATTAGTCCCACTGCCTGCATTTGGCCCATATCCCTCCAAACCTGTCCTATCCATGTACCTGTCTAATTGTTTCTTAAACGTTGCGATAGTCCCTGCCTCAACTACCTCATCTGGCAGCTTGTTCCATACACCCACCACCCTCTGTGTGAAAAAGTTCCCCCTCAGATCCCTATTAAATCTTTCCCCCTTCACCTTAAACCTATGTATTCCATTTCTCGATTCCCCTACTCTGGGCAAGAGACTCTCTGTGTCTACCCAATCTATTCCTCTCATGATCTTGTACCCCGTGACCTGAGTGGGTTTTCTCCGAGATCTTTCCTTTCCTCCCACACTCTAAAGACGTGCAGGTTTGTGGGCTAACTGGCTTGGTGTATGTGTAAATTGTCCCTAGTGTGTGTAGGATAGTGTTAGTGTGCAGGGATCGCTGGGCGGCACGGACTTGGCGGGCCGAAGGGCCTGTTTCCGCGCTGTATCTCTAAACTAAACTCAGGTTGTCAAATGTCCGGCTTGGGCAGTTTTGCGGAGCTTTGCCGAGTATTCCTTTGACTCAGGGACAGAGGGAGATGTCACGATGACAAACCTCTGCCAAAAGAGAGTCTTAAGTTTCCATCAAAGGGGAAAAGGCGGCTCGGGAGGCAGAGAGGTTGGGAAGGGAATGCCAGTGCCTGGAGCAAAGGCAGCGGAATGGTTGGGATTAAAAGTTCAAACCCAAGTCAGCTTGATATTTATTCACAGTGGAAGCCTGATCCCCATCAGCAGTTTACATACCAAACGACACAAGAACTATTAGACACAAGCCACCAGAGCCATTCCATGGATTTTTTTCGTTGACACCCCATTCCTTTCTGACTGACCTTTCTGAGTTGTTCTCTTAGTATAGTTTAGAGCGCGGTGGCGCAGCGGTAGAGTTGCTGCCTCACAGCGCAGGAAACCAGGGTTCCATCCTGACTACGGGCACTGTCTGTGTGGAGTTTGTACGTTCTCCCCGTGACCTGCGCGGGTTTTCTCCGGGTGCTCCGGTTTCCTCCCACACCTCAAAGACGTGCAGGTGTGTAGGCTACATGGTTTGGTGTAATTATAAATTGTCCCCAGTGTGTGTAGGATAGTGTTAGTGTGCGGGGATCGCTGGTCGGCGCGGACTCGGTGGGCCATTGGGCCTGTATCTCTAAACTAAACTAAGATACAACATGGACACAGGCCCTACGGCCCATCCACAATCATCCTTTACATTTGTTCGAAGGTATTTATTCACAAAATGCTGGAGTAACTCAGCGGGTCAGGCAGCATCTCGGGAGAGAAGGAATGGGTGACGTTTCGGGTCGAGACCCTTCTTCAGACTTAAACTACAAACCTGCTCGACTTTGGAGTGTGGGAGGAAACCAGAGCACCCGGAGAAAACCCACGCAGGTCACGGGGAGAACGTACAAACTCCGTACAGACGGCGCCCGTAGTCGGGATGGAACCCGGGTGTCCGGCGCTGTGAGGCAGCAACTCTACCGCTGTGCCACTTGTTGTATGGTAACTTTAACTTCCCCAATATTGATTGGGACTTAGTGCAAGAGGATTAAATGGGATGGATTTGTTGGATGGATTTGGGAAGACGGAAGCAGGTGGGTGATGGGTGAAAGGAGACAACGAAATAAAAGTAATTGGAGGAGGTCCAGGTAAATGGATCCTCTCCCAGCCAAAGATTAAGGTTTGTGGGAGAGGGAAGGACGTCAACATACTTGGCTCCTTGCTGCACCGCTCACTCCATGTGATCTTCCTCCTCGCAACGCCATCCCACCTCATCCAGCGGCCTTGCTTGGCTTGGGAAAATGGCTTTGGCACAGCTGGCTGCTTTCTCTTCGCAGTGCACCTCCTCCACCACCAGGTGCCGCCGTTCAGCTGGAGTAGCCTTTTGCCAGGTAGGGTTTCATTGCTCCCAGGCCTGAAGTGGGCCATGTCCAACAAAGGCCCAGGAAGGCCCTAGGCCTTGTTGGACATGGCCCACTTCAGACCGTGAATCTATTCCATTATTTACAACAACAATATTTACAAGACAAATAACAAGAACACAGCGCCCGGCAACGAATACAAAAACTACCACATATTCTAAATACTAAATATTAAACATCTATTTCGCAATCCTGGTCCAGGATGCGTTCAACCCTTCCGGGGTGCCCAGCGGTCCCGGAACTCCTCGCTGGTGCCCGTAGACAGCGCACAGTCCCTCTCAATACCACCCAGGCATGGGCGTAACCCCAGAAAAGCAAGAGCGTTTTATTATCATATGTACCGAAATGAAACGATGAAATCCTTACGTCACAAGTTCACAAGTTATGGGAGTAGACGATAGACAATAGACAATAGGTGCAGGAGTAGGCCATTCTGAAGTAGGTCAGTCTGAAGAAGGGTCTCGACCCGAAACGTCACCCATTCCTTCTCTCCCGAGATGCTGCCTGACCTGCTGAGTTACTCCAGCATTTTGTGAATAAATACCTTCGATTTGTACCAGCATCTGCCGTTATTTTCTTATACTACATAGGTGCAGGAGTAGGCCATTCGGCCCTTCGAGCCAGCACCGCCATTCACCATGATCATGGCTGATCATCCACAATCAGTACCCCGTTCCTGCCTTCTCCCCATATCCCTTGATTCTTGTATACACTGGAATTTAGAAGGATGAGAGAGGATCTTATCGAAACATCAAGTCAAGTCAAGTCAAGTCAAATTTATTTGTCACATACACATACTGTGCAGTGAAATGAAAGTGGCAATGCCTGCGGATTGTGCACAAAAAAGAATTACAGTTACAGCATATAAATAAAGTTAATAAGTTACTATTAGTGTCGACAAAAATTTAGTCTCTGGGGTTATAAAAGTTGACAGTCCTGATGGCCTGTCATAAACATATAAGATTATTAAGAGGTTGGACACGTTAGAGGCAGGAAACATGTTCCCAATATCATATATATACAGCCGGAAACAGGCCTTTTCGGCCCTCCAAGTCCGTGCCGCCCAGTGATCCCCGCACATTAACACTATCCTACACCCACTAGGGACAATTTTTACATTTACCCAGCCAATTAACCTACATACCTGTACGTCTTTGGAGTGTGGGAGGAAACCGAAGATCTCGGAGAAAACCCACGCAGGTCACGGGGAGAACGTACAAACTCCTTACAGTGCAGCACCCGTAGTCAGGATCGAACCTGAGTCTCCGGCGCTGCATTCGCTGTAAAGCAGCAACTCTACCGCTGCGCTACCAATGTTGGGGGAGTCCAGAACAAGGGGCCGCAGTTTAAGAATAAGGGGTAGGCCATTTAGAACGGAGATGAGGAAAAACTTTATCAGTCAGAGAGTTGTGAATCTGTGGAATTCTCTGCCTCAGAAGGCAGTGGAGGCCAATTCTCTGAATGCTTTCAAGAGAGAGCTAGATAGAGCTCTTAAGGATAGCGGAGTCAGGGGGTATGGGGAGAAGGCAGGAACGGGGTACTGATTGAGAATGATCAGCCATGATCACATTGAATGGTGATGCTGGCTCGAAGGGCAGAATGGCCTCCTCCTGCACCTATTGTCTATTGTCTATTGTCTATAACCTACAAACCTGCACGTCTTTGGAGTGTGGGAGGAAACCGGAGCACCCGGAGTAAACCCACGCAGGTCACGGGGAGAACGTACAAACTCCGTACAGACGGCACCCGTAGTCGGGATGGAACCCGGGTCTCTGGCGCTAGTGAGGCAGCAACTCTACCGCTGCGCCACGGTTGTTGATGTGGGGAACTTTAACTTTAACCCGGGTTTGCTCCTGACCACGGTCGCTGTCTGTACGGAGTTTACGGAGAATTCTGGCCTTCCATCACAGTGAGGAGGTGACTGGAGGAGACTCACTGTGATGGATGTTTCTTTTTGTTTGGTGTTGGTTTATGATTGTGTGTGTTATTGCTTATTTTTATTGCTTATTTTTATTGGTCTTATTGTTGGACTGTGGGTAATCTTTCATTTCACTGCACATTTATGTGTATGTGACAAATAAATTGACTATTGACTATTGTACGTTCTCCCCGTGACCTGCGTGGGTTTTCTCCGGGATCTCCGGTTTCCTCCCACACTCCAAAGACGTGTAGATTTGTGGGTTCATTGAATTGAATTGAATAAATTTTATTCGTCAATAATTCTTATACATACAAGAAGTTTGCCTTGTTGCTTTGCTTGCAAGTAACAAAACGAAGAAACAATAAACATTGAAGAATAAAACATAATTTAAACATGTGAAGAATGAAAGAAAATACCAGAGCAAAAGAATATTGATTTTTTTAGATTTTAGATTTAGAGATACAGCACGGAAACAGGCCCTTCGGCCCACCGGGTCCGCGCCGCCCAGCGATCCCCGCACATTAACACTATCCTACACCCACTAGGGACAATTTAAAAAAAAACATTTGCCCAGCCAATTAACCTACAAACCTGCACGTCTTTGGAGTGTGGGAGGAAACCGAAGATCTCGGAGAAAACCCACGCAGGTCACGGGGAGAACGTACAAACTCCGTACAGACGGCGCCCGTAGTCAGGATCGAACCTGAGTCTCCAGCGCTGCATTCGCTGTAAGGCAGCAACTCTACCGCTGCGCCACCGTGCCGCCTTTGGTTATGATAAAATTGTAAAATTGTCCCTAGTGTGTAGGATAGAACTCGTGTGCAGGTGATCGATGGTCAGCAGGGACCCGGTGGGCCGAAGGGCCTGTTTCCATGCTGTATCTCAAAACTAAAATCCAGACATTTCCCAAACTCAGCCTGAAAGATCCGGCCACTCAGCTGATAAATTCGGGCTGGATTTTCATAAAATCACTTCCATTTAATCGGAATTTGATGGTATATTAACCAACGCTTAAAACCGAGCAAGACGAATAAACTAAGTTTATTACAAAGATTACACATGCCTTTGCTCAAACATAACACCAGCTCTCTCACATTCTCCCCCAGGCTTCTCTCACTGAATATAAATGAAGTAAAAGCTTTCACAATGAAACCAATTCTTTCGTTGATGGTGTGTAAGAAAGAACTACAGATGCTGCCTGACAGGCTGGTGGGGGGGGGAAGGTGGATAAGCTTCTCGCATTGCCTGGGGCGCTGCGACTTTTACACAACATTGTAAAGAGACAGTGTAAGACAAATCGAAGGTATTTATTCACAAAATGCTGGAGTAACTCAGCGGGTCAGGCAGCATCTCAGGAGAGAAGGAATGGGTGACGTTTCGGGTCGAGACCCTTCTTCAGACTGATGTCGGGGGGGGGCGGGACAAAGATAGGATACTGGTGGAGACAGGAAGATAGAGGGAGAACTGGGGAGGGGGAGGGGAAGAGAGGGACAGAGGAACTATCTAAAGTTGGAGAAGTCAATGTTCATACCGCCGGGCTGCAAGCTGCCCAAGCGAAATATGAGGTG
>NC_135989.1:5564067-5574067 GCF_053455715.1 Rhinoraja longicauda
GCACCGCCATTCAATGTGATCATGGCTGATCATTCTCAATCAGTACCCCGTTCCTGCCTTCTCCCCATACCCCCTGACTCCGCTATCCTTAAGAGCTCTATCTAGCTCTCTCTTGAATGCATTCAGAGAATTGGCCTCCACTGCCTTCTGAGGCAGAGAATTCCACAGATTCACAACTCTCTGACTGAAAAGGTTTTTCCTCATCTCTGTTCTAAATGGCCTACCCCTTATTCTTAAACTGTGGCCCCTTGTTCTGGACTCCCCCAACATTGGGAACATGTTTCCTGCCTCTAACGTGTCCAACCCCTTAATAATCTGATACGTTTCGATAAGATCCCCTCTCATCCTTATAAATTCCAGTGTATACAAGCCCAGTCGCTCCAGCCTTTCAACATATGACAGTCCCGCCATTCCGGGAATTAACCTGGTTAACCTACGCTGCAACAGCAGAACACTATTGACTCTTGACTGTAGAAACAAGGAGCTGCAGATGTCAGTTTATACCAAAGATAGGCGCAAAGTGCTGGAGTAACTCAGCCAGTTGGGCAAGCATGAAGAAGGGTCCCGACCAGAAACATCACCCATCCTTTCTCTCCAGCAATGCTGCCTGACCCGCTGATTTACTCCAGCTCTTTCATTGACTCTTGATTTTTGAAAGTAAGAAGAATGTTTTCTTAAAATGTAAGAAGAATGTTTTCTTATTCTTAAACTGTGACCCCTGGTTCTGGACTCCCCCAACATGGGGAACATTTTTCCTGCATCTCGCCTGTCCAATCCCCTAAGAATGTTATATGTTTAGATGTTGAGACCCTTGTTCAGAGTCTCTGTGTTTGGGGACTGAGAGACGGGGGAGCAGGGGGGTTGATGTATAGATGTTTTTGTACTGAGACCCTGCTGTCTCTCCCTGATGCTGTTTGCAATCTTCCATCTTCCGTTCTCGACGCTCGTACAGTTCAGTCTGCTTGTCGATGTAGGGAAATTAAACCTAAAGTGCGGCACGGTGGCGCAGCGGTAGAGTTGCTGCCTCACAGCGCCAGAGACCTGGGTTCGATTCTGACTACGGGTGCTGTCTGTATGGAGTTTGTACGTTCTCCCCGTGACCACGTGGGTTTTCTCCGGGTGCTCAGGTTTCGCTCCAAAGATGTGCGGGTTTTCAGGCTAATTGTCTTCGGTATAATTGTAAATTGTCCCCAGTGTGTGTAGGACAGTGCTAGTGTGCGGGGATCGCTGATCGGCGCGGACTTGGTGGGCCGAAGGGCCTGTTTCCATGCTGTGTCTTTAAGCTAGACGATACTAAACCAAACAATTGAATCCTCCCCCTCCCCCCGTCCTCTCCCCGTGACAGCGCCCAACACAAAGGCAGCCCCAGCGTAACCGTCCCATCGGGACCGCACGTCAGTGGCGTAGAGTAATCATGGCGGCACACGGGGCCTCAGCGGGTAGAGCCGCTGCCTCACAGCGCCAGGGACCGCGGTTCGGGCGAGGAGAGGAGGGGAGAGGGAGGTGGGTTGGCGGGCTGAGCCAGTCGAGGGCGACGGAGGTAGGCCCTGCAGCAGCCTGCAGCTCGCCTGGATCACAATCCGCTCCAGCAGTCCGCCCCCGGACTTTGGGTTGGCACCCGCGCCAAAACATGGCGGCGCCCACATGTGTAGATAAGCAAGAGGAAATATGCGAGGAGAAACAGTTGGACAGGTACATGGATAGGACACAAGATGCTGGAGTAACTCAGCGGGTCAGGCAGCATCTCGGGAGAGAAGGACTGGGTGACGTTTCAGGTCAAGACCGGCCTCGACCAGAAACGTCACCTTTTCCTTCTCTCCAGAGATACTGCCTGACCCGCTGAGTTACTCCAGCATTCTGTGTTTACCTTCGATTTAAATCAGCATCTACAGTTTTTTTTACACATGGATAGGACAGGTTTGAAGGGGTATGGACCAAGCGCAGGCAGGTGGGATGAGTGTAGAAACATAGAAACATAGAAAATAGGTGCAAGAGGAGGCCATTCGGCCCTTCGAGCCAGCACCGCCATTCAATGTGATCATGGCTGACCATCCACAATCAATAACCCGTGCCTGCCTTCTCCCCATATCCCTTGATTTCACTAGCCCTTGGAGCTCTATCTAACTCTCTTTTAAATTCATCCAGTGAATTGGCCTCCACTGCCCTCTGTGGCAGAGAATTCCACAAATTCACAACTCTCTGGGTGAAAAAGTTTCTTCTCATCTCAGTTTTAAATGGCCTCCCCTTTATTCTTAGACTGTGGCCCCTGGTTCTGGACTCCCCCGACATTGGGAACATTTTTCCTGTATCTAGCGTGTCCAGTCCTTTTATAATTTTATACGTCTCTATAAGATCCCCTCTCATCCCTCTAAATTCCAGTGAGTACAAGCCCAGTCTTTCCAATCTTTCCTTATCTGACAGTCCCGCCATCCCGGAGATTAACCTCGTGAACCTAAGCTGCACTGCCTCAATAGCAAGGATGTCCTTCCTCAAATTAGGAGACCAAAACTACATACAGTACTCCAGGTGCGGTCTCACCAGGGCCATGTACAACTGCAGAAGGACCTCTTTGCTCCTATACTCAACTCCTCTTGTTATGAAGGCCAACATGCCATTAGATTTCTTCACTGCCTGCTGTACCTGCATGCTTACTTTCAGTGACTGGTGTCGCTGGGGCAGGTTGGCCGGCGTGGGCAAGTTGGGCCGAAGGGTCTGTTTCCATGCTGTGACTCTGTGACTCTATAATTACACCGTGCAGTTGCGCAAGTGACAAAGGAAGTTCCTTTGAGCTGAGCAACACTCCCACAGCCCACAGACCTTGTTAACCTCCGGTATCTGTCTCCTGAATGTCTTGTGACAGGAGATTGGAAAATAACATCAAAGGGATGGGAAGGAGCAGTATATTAAAGCATCAGTTACAGGCAGTCTCATCCATCGTGGAGTGCCCAGCCTGAGGTAGTCTATCTTTATGAAGGCTTTACAGATGCCCCTGTCCCGCCTGTCTTGCACAAGCCTGAGATTTGCTCCACAATTGAGCAGCTGGATCAGCGATTCTGTTTAGTTTATTTTTTGTTTAGTTCAGAGACACAGCTCGGAAGCGGGCCATTCGGCCCACCGAGTCCAATCCCCGCACGCGAGCACTATCCTACTACGCACACTAGGGGACAATTCTACAATTATATCAAAGCCAATTAACCTACAAACCTGTACGTCTTTGGAGTGTGGGAGGAAACCGAAGATCTCAGAGAAAATCCACGCAGGTCACGGGGAGAACGTACAAACTCCGTACAGACGGTGCCCGTGGTCGGGATCGAACCCGGGTCTCTGGCGCTGTGAGCGCTCTAAGGCAGCAACTCTACCGCTGCGCCACCGAAGCCCTCTGCCCTTCTGCAAGTGGAAATACTCCACCCTAACGTGTCGGCAAAAAAAAATGCAGATGCTGTGTTAAATCGAAGGTAGACACAAAATGCTGGAGTAACTCAGCGGGTCAGGCAGCATCTCGGGAGAGAGGGAATGGGTGACGTTTCGGGTCGAGACCCTTCTTCAGACTGAAGGTCTGAAGAAGGGTCTCGACCAAAGATACTAGAGGAGCAAGATGAACCACTCCGTTCAAATCGCCTATACTGAAGTGCAGTACGCAAAGGAGCATAACATCCGCCATTTTAGTAAGCAAACCCCGCCTCTCGCAGTGTAATCAGTGTTTTGGGGAACAGTATGTGTGATGAGACCATTAAAATGCAGAATATATCTCATCTATCAACTCACAGATTTTTGTTATTTTTCTTTTTAAATGTTTCTGCATGTTTCTGCCTACTGAAATGGCGCTGTGAGATACTACGGTTTTTAGGGTCGAGTGGTCTATCTTGCTCCTCTAGTATCTTTGGCCATGACATACTACGGTTTTTGGGTCGAGTGCTCCATCTTCCTCTGCTCTATTATCTTTGGTCTCGACCCGAAACGTCACCCATTCCTTCTCTCCAGAGAGGCTGCCTGACCCGCTGAGTTACTCCAGCTTTCTTTTTGAGTCCATCCCTAACGCGGTCGACAGCGGCAGTTTGACAGCGTATTTCACAGTCTCCGGCATCCTCCTGCAGGTTGAGGAGTGAGGGAGGAGACCAGCGGACTGTGAGCTGCTGCCAAGAGCAGGCAATCTGACCAGCCACCCCTCCCTCACGGTCAGCATTCACAGTGGAGTCCTCTCCTTCTCTTGTGTAGGAAGCAAACGCAGATGCAGGTTTAAACCGAAGGTAGACACAAAAAGCTGGAGTAACAAGGGTCTCGACCCGAAACGGGGTACTGATTGTGGATGATCAGCCATGATCGCAGTGAATGGCGGTGCTGGCTCGAGGGGCCGAATGGCCTCCTCCTGCACCTATTGTCTATTGTTTATTGAAACGTCACCCGTTCTTTCTCTTTTCTTTTTAAATGTTTCTGCAAGTTTCTGCCTACTAAAATGGCGACATGACATACTACGGTTTTTAGGGATGAGTGGTCTATCTTGCTCTGCTCTATTACAGGGCGGCACGGTAGCGCAGCGGTAGAGTTGCTGCTTTACAGCGAATGCAGCGCCGGAGACTCAGGTTCGATCCTGACTACGGGTGCTGCACTGTAAGGAGTTTGTACGTTCTCCCCGTGACCTGCGTGGGTTTTCTCCGAGATCTTCGGTTTCCTCCCACACTCCAAAGACGTGCAGGTATGTAGGTTAATTGACTGGGTAAATGTAAAAATTGTCCCTAGTGGGTGTAGGATAGTGTTAATGTGCGGGGATCGCTGGGCGGCACGGACTTGGTGGGCCGAAAAGGCCTGTTTCCGGCTGTATATATATGATATGATATGATTATCTTTGGTCTCGACCTGAAACGTCACCCATTCCTTCTCTCCAGAGATGCTGCCTGTCCTGCTGAGTTACTCCAGCATTTTGTGTCTACTCCTTCCCTTCCTTGCTATCTTTGATCGGACTTTGCTGGCTTTACCCTGCACTAAACGTTATTCCCTTATCATCTGTCTGTACACTGTAAATGGCTCGATTGTAATCACGTATTGTCTTTCCGCTGACTGCATAGCACGCCACAAAAGCTTTTCACTGTACCTCGGTACACGTGACAATAAACTATACTGAAAACTGTAAACTGAATCCAATGTTGGTCGAGGAATTAATTGATTGAAAGATACAGCATGGAAACATGTCTCACCATGTCTCAGACCTTCGCCAGCCAGAGTATTGGGCATAGAAGTTGGGAGGTCATGTTGCACTGGCATTAGATGTTGGTGAGGACGCATTTAGAGCACTGCGTTCAGTTTTAGTCACCATGTTATAGGAAAGATGTTGTCAAGGTGCAGAGAAGATTTACCAGGATGTTGCCAGGACTAGAGGGCATGAGCTACAGGGAGAGGTTGAGTAGGCTGGGACTCTATTCCTTGGAGCGTCGGAGGATGAGGGAAGATAGACAATAGACAATAGACAATAGGAGCAGGAGGAGGCCATTCGGCCCTTCGATCCAGCACCGCCATTCAATGTGATCATGGCTGATCATTCTCAATCAGTACCCCGTTCCTGCCTTCTCCCCATACCCCCTGACTCCGCTATCCTTAAGAGCTCTATCTAGCTCTCTCTTGAATGCTATTCAGAGATCTTACAGAGGGGTACAAAATCATGAGAGGAATAGATTGGGTAGACTCAGAGAGTCTCTTGCCCAGAGTAAGGGAATCGAAAAATGGAATACATAGGTTTAAGGTGAAGGGGGAAAGATGTATTGGGAATCTGGGGGGGAACTTTTTCACACAGAGGGTGGTGGGTGTATGGAACAAGCTGCCAGATGAGGTAGTTGAGGCAGGGACTATCGCAACGTTTAAGAAACAATTAGACAGGTACATGGATAGGACAGGTTTGGAGGGATATGGGCCAAATGCAGGTAGTGGGACTAATGTAGATGGGGCATGTTGGTCGCTGTGGGTAAGTTGGGCCAAGGGGCCTATGTCCACACTGTATGACTCTCTAAGAAATTCTTTAGTCAAAGAGGATTAGTTTAGTTTAGAGATACAGCACGGAAACAGGCCCTTCGGCCCACCGAGTCCGCACCGACCAGCGATCCCCGCACACTAACACTATCCTACACACACTAGGGACAATTTACAATCGCCAATTAGCCATGAAACCTGCACGTCTTTGGAGTGTGGGAGGAAGATTATTATGGGGTTGGACACGTTAGAGGCAAGAAACATGTTCCCAATGTTGGGGGAGTCCAGAACAAGGGGCCACAGCTTAAGAATAAGGGGTAGGCCATTTAGAACGGAGATGAGGAAAAACTTTTTCAGTCAGAGAGTTGTGAATCTGTGGAATTCTCTGCCTCAGAAGGCAGTGGAGGCCAATTCTCTGAATGCATTCAAGAGAGAGCTGGATAGAGCTCTTAAGGATAGCGGAGTCAGGGGGTATGGGGAGAAGGCAGGAACGGGGTACTGATTGAGAATGATCAGCCATGATCACATTGAATGGCGGTGCTGGCTCGAAGGGCCGAATGGCTTCCTCCTGCACCTATTGTCTATTGTCTATTGTCTATTGAAACCGGAGCACCCGGTGAAAACCCACGTGGTCACAGGGAGAACGTACAAACTCCGCGCAGACAGCACCCGTAGTCGGGATGGAACCCGTGTCTCCGGTGCTGTGAGGCAGCAACTCTACCGCTGCTTGACACAAAATGCTGGAGTAACTCAGCAGGTCAGGCAGCATCTCGGGAGGGAAGGAATGGGTGACGTTTCGGGTCGAGACCCTCCTTCAACAACTGCAGGTTTTTTTCCCCCTATATCTCTACCACTGCCGCCCTTTAAGATGGGGAAGGATTTTGTCAGATTTTAACTCAGCCACTGCAGTTACACACTAATTACCAACATGCATATTATTCATCATTTTGGTCTTTTTCTTGCTTAACAGAATGTTGTTAATCACTCGACAGAACTAGAGTGCCCCATGTCCAACTCCATCCCATTATATATTTTCTTCTAATGAAGAGATTCTTTTTTTCTCTCTCCGCTCCTGGTATTTTCTGCTGACGCGGGCAGACTGCGCTGCTAATTATACATTTCCTACGGAAAGGCAGCGGGTGATTTATCAGGAAAAGGCAGACGAGGTATCCAGCTGCCTCAGCAGAGCCGCCGAAACACAATTTAATTTCTTGTCATCTTTTAATCCGACTGTTTTCTCCCCCAAGGGCAGCTCGTGAATGGTAAAAGCAGTTTTATAAATCATTATTCTTCCAAAAAAAAGGGACAAGCGTGTATTGGCATCGTTCCAAGCCCAAGCACATTGCCTCAAACCTCCATCTGTTTCCGAGATGCTTCACATTACGATGAATGAGGTTTACGCCCAGACCCTGCCTAGTAAAGCTGGGCCTGAAGAAGGGTCTCGACCCGAAACGTCACCCATTCCTTCTCTCCAGAGACGCTGCCTGTCCCGCCGAGCTACTCCAGCTTTCTGTGTCTGCCTTCCTTGTGCAGATGCTGGCTTACCCCGAAGATGGAGGCAAAATGCTGGAGTCACTCAGCTGGACAGGCAGCATCTCTGGAGGCACGTTTCGGGTCGAGGCCCTTCTTCAGACACTTTGAGGGTCTCGACCCGAAACGTCACCCATTCCTTCTCTCCAGAGATGCTGCCTGTCCCGCTGAGTTACTCCAGCATTTTGTGTCTACGATGTAAACCAGCGTCTGCAGTTCCGTCTTACTCCAAGTTCCTATGTCTGCACTGCAATGCTAATTATTCATCACTGACCCATCAAGCATCGTTACTAAATACAGACGATCTGGTCAGTTTTACATTGCTGCATTTGTGATTTTGCAAATGCACAAACTAACCACGTTAGAGTAACTGTAGGAAAATAACTGCAGATGCTGGTACAAATCGAAGGTATTTATTCACAAAATGCTGGAGTAACTCAGCGGGTCAGGCAGCATCTCAGGAGAGAAGGAATGGGCGATGTTTCGGGTCGAGACCCTTCCTCAGACACATATCTGTCTGCATGTAGTTTAGAGATACAGCGTGGAAACAGGCCCTTCGGCCCACCGAGCCCACGCCAACCAGCGACCCCCCGTTCACACTAGTTCTGCGTTATCCCACTTTCTCATCCACTCCCTACACACTGGGGGGCAATTTACCGAGGGGCCGATTAACCCCCAAACACGCACGTCTTTGGGATGTGGGAGGAAACCGGAGCGCCCGGAGGAAACCCACGTGGTCACGGGGAGAACGTGCAAACTCCACACACACAGACAGCGCCCAAGGTCAGGATCGAACCCTGGACTCTGGCGCTGTGAGGCAGCAGCTCTACCCGCTGCGCCACCGTGCGGCCCATGATCCATATCCCTCCATCCCCTGCATTTTCCGACTGCCTGTCTAAAAGTCTCTCAGACGCCACTATCATATCTGCCTCCCCCACCACCCCTGGCCCCCACCACCCTCTGTGTAAAAAACCTGTCCTGCACATCTCTGTTAAACTTTGCCCCCTCTCACCCACAGCTCTGCCCTCTCGTCCTTGTCATTTACACCCGGGGGAAAAGGCTTCTGACCCTTTCTAGGCCTCTCAGAATCTTACACACGTGGGTCAACCTCGGGCGCTCCAGAGAAGTGTCACGCTGGTCGGCGTGGACTGAAGGGCCTGTTTCCACGCTGTACCTCTAAACTCTAAACTCTACATGCAGGTAGATAAGTGCCTGAAGAAGGATGTGGACCCAAAACGTCACCCATTCCTTCTCTCCAGAGATGCTGCCTGACCTGCTGAGTTACTCCAGCATTTCGTGACACATTAAAGTAACTTGTTTCCGGGTTTCTGCAGGTCATGAATGATATTAAGGGGTTGGACACGTTAGAGGCAGGAAACATGTTCCCAGTGTTGGGGGAGTCCAGGACAAGGGGCCACACAGTTTAAGAATAAAGGGTAGGCCATTTAGAACGGAGATGAGGAAAAACTTTTTCAGTCGGAGAGTTGTGAATCTGTGGAATTCTCTGCCTCAGAGGGCAGTGGAGGCCAATTCTCTGAATGCATTCAAGAGAGAGCTGGATAGAGCTCTTAAGGATAGCGGAGTCAGGGGGTATGGGGAGAAGGCAGGAACGGGGTACTGATTGGGAATGATCAGCCATGATCACAGTGAATGGCGGTGCTGGCTCGAAGGGCCGAATGACCTCCTCCTGCACCTATTGTCTAATGTCTATTGAAAAAGTTACTCCAGCATTTTGTGTCTCTCCTCCCTTATGTAGCTCCACTCACGTTCCTGACTTCCCTCCCCCTTTTGCTTGTCCTTTCTCTCTCTTATCTTTCTCTTCCTCCCTCACCTTTTCTCCTATTTGCCTTTCCCTCCCTCCCTAATTCTCACCTTCACTCTATCCCCCTCTTCTTTTACTCTCCCCCCACCTTCCCCTCTGCCTCTCTTCGCCTGTCACCCTCATGTTTGTTTCTCTCTCCACTTTGCCTCTCGTTTTTTTCCTTTCTCTGTGACTTTCTCTCCCTTTCTAATTCTTGCTTTCACTTTCCCCCTTTTCTTTCATCCTCTCTCCACTTCCATCTCTGTTTCTCCTTTCCTCATTCATTCTCACTTTCACTTTCCATTTCCCTTTCTCTTATTATTCTCTCCACCTCTCGTTTTCTCCCCTCCCCATTACTTTTTCTCTCACTTTTTCTCTTTCTCTCTCCCCCTTTTCACTTCCTCCCTCTCTCTGCCTTCCTCTCCGCCTCTGTTTCTCACTTTTACTCTTTCTCTCTCTCCCCTTTTCACTTCCTCCCTCTCTCTGCCTTCCTCTCCGCCTCTGTTTCTCACTTTTACTCTTTCTCTCTCTCCCCTTTTCACTTCCTCCCTCTCTCTGTCTTCCTCTCCACCTCTCTGTTTCTCTCTTCACTTCCCCCTCTCTCTTTCCCTCTGTCCACTGGCCTCTCTCTGCCCCGTTCTCCCTTTCTCTGCTTGTCTCTCTATCTTTATCTCTTTATTTCCGTTCATCTCTCTCTGTCCTTCTCTCTCC
>NC_135989.1:5579067-5659067 GCF_053455715.1 Rhinoraja longicauda
CACGAATTTTGGTTTAGAATGCGTTTTAATTTGCGATGAATTTGTCATTGCAATGTGTTTAAGATTGCAGTGCGTCTGGCTTGCAATGCAGGTTGTTTTTTAAACCACAATCCCACTGGTGTGTTTGCACCACCACACGTCCCACACCACGCTCCCCTCGAGCACAGGCCTGACGGTTCAACAGCTTCTCCACTGCCACCACCTGAGCTGGGAGAGACAGTGAAGCTGCCATCCATCAAGGAGGGAGCTGGGAGAGACAGTGAAGCTGCCATCCATCAGGGAGGGAGCTGGGAGAGACAGTGAAGCTGCCATCCGTCTGGGAGGGAGCTGGGAGAGACAGTGAAGCTGCCATCCGTCTGGGAGGGAGCTGGGAGAGACAGTGAAGCTGCCATCCGTCTGGGAGGGAGCTGGGAGAGACAGTGAAGCTGCCATCCATCAGGGAGGGAGCTGGGAGAGACAGTGAAGCTGCCATCCGTCAGGGAGGGAGCTGGGAGAGACAGTGAAGCTGCCATCCGTCTGGGAGGGATACACAGTGAAGCTGCCATCCAAGTTTAGTTTCATTTACTTTAGACAGATACAAAGTGCTGGAGTAACTCAGCAGGTCAAGCAGCTTCACTGGAGAACATGGAGGGGTGACGTTTTGGGTCGGGACCCTTCTTCAGACTGATTAGTAGTTTATTCACAAAATGCTGGAGTAACTCAGCGGGTCAGGCAGCATCTCGGGAGAGAAGGAATGGGCGACGTTTCGGGTCGAGACCCTTCTTCAGACTTCAGATTAGTAGTTTAGATCAGTCTGAAGAAGGGTCTCGGCCCAAAACGTCACCCACTCCTTCTCTCCAGAGATGCTGCCTGTCCCGCTGAGTTACTCCAGCACTTTGTGTCTATCTTTGGTTTAAACCAGCATCTGCAGTTCCTTCACACACATGATTAGTAGTTTGGTTTAGTTTAGTTTAGTTTAGTTTAGTTTAGTGTAGTGTAGTGTAGTGTAGTGTAGTGTAATGTAGTGTAGTGTGTAGTGTAGTGTAGTGTAGTGTAGTGTAATGTAGTGTAGTGTAGTGTAGTGTAGTGTAGTGTAGTGTAGTGTAGTGTAGTGTAGTGTAGTGTAGTGTAATGTAGTGTAGTGTAGTGTAGTGTAGTGTAGTGTAATGTAGTGTAGTGTAGTGTAATGTAGTGTGTAGTGTGTAGTGTAGTGTAGTGTAGTGTAGTGTAGTGTAGTGTAGTGTAGTGTAGTGTAGTGTAGTTTAGAGTTACAACATGGAAACAGACCCTTTGAGCCACCGAGTCTGAGTCGACCACCGATCACCCATCGTTTTCACTAGTTCTCCATTATCCTAGTCTCACATCCGACACACTGGGGATACTCTACACAAGCCAACTAACCTACAAACCCTCATGTCTTTGGGATGTGGGAGAAAACCCACGTGGTCACAGGGAGAACGTGCAAACTCCACACAGGCAGTACCCGAGGTCAGGATCGAAGCTGGGTCTCTGGCGCCGAGAGGCATCGGCTCTACCCGCTGCGCCACCGTGCCGCCCTTAAAGTGCGAGGCGGAGGGGGGAATGTAAACTAAACAAACCGGTGATGTTCCACGCTGGGAACCACGGTCTTTCTGTGCAGTTTGTCAGGGACAGGATGTGTAACCGAGTCCCTACAATGAAGCCGATGGAGTCTGTGGGAAACATAGACGTAGGCAGTTCAATAATGACAAGTCATGTAACCTGGGTAATGTCCAGACCCCCGGCTAATGGGAAGCACCTCCGGGGACCATGCACAAGCCTGTTCTCCGGCACATTCTATAAGTCATCCATCTCCGGGGGGGTTTCTGTGGACAGGCCTCATTTTTCACGTCAGGACGAGGCTGCCTTCACCACTCAGTTAGTTTCGGAGAGTTTGAGCTCTGTGTTAGAGACAGGGTGGGGACTGCGAGACAAGGCCTCAGGCTTCTGGCCCGGGGGAAGGCCCACTCTCCCCTGGGTGAGGACCGCCAGGTCCAGGCAAGACCTCAGGCTTCTGGCCCGGTGGAAGGCCCGCTCTCCCCTTGGTGGGGACTGCGAGGCAAAGCCTCAGGTTTCTGGCCCAGGGGAAGGCCCTCTCTCCCCAGGGTCGCCCTCTCTCCCCTGGGTGGGGACCGCGAGGCAAGGCCTCAGGCTTCTGGCCCGGGGGAAGGCCCGTTCTCCCCTGGGTCGCCCTCTCTCTCCTGGGTGGGGATCGTAAGGCAAGGCCTCAGGCTTCTGGCCCAGGGGAAAGGCCCTCTCTCCCCTGGGTGGGGACAGCAAGGCAAGGCCTCGGGCTTCTCCCCTTGCACAGGCCCACTCTCCCCTAGGAAGGCCTTCTACCTGAAACTTCACCCATTCCTAGTGTCCAGAGTTGTTGCCTGTCCCGCTGAGTTACTCCAGCCTTTTGTGTCTATCTTCGGTTTAAACCAGCATCTGCAGTTCCTTCTTACACATTGTCCCCTGGAGCAGGCCCACTCTCCCCCAGGTGAGGTCTTAGAAACATAGAAACATAGAAAATAGGTGCAGGAGTAGGCCATTCAGCCCTTCGAGCCTGCACCGCCATTCAATATGATCATGGCTGATCATCCAAAATCAGTACCCCGTTCCTGCTTTCTCCTCATACCCCTCGATTCCCTTAGCCTTAAGAGCTAAATCTAACTCTCTCTTGAAAGCATCCAGTAAATTGGCCTCCACTGCCTTCTGCGGCAGAGAATTCCACAGATTCATAACTCTGTATTGTTTTTCCGCTGACTGGCTGGCACGCAACAAATGCTTTTCGCTGTACCTCAGTACACGTGACAGTAAACTAAACTGAACTAAGCTAACCTAGAACATAAAACAGGAACAGGCTCTGCGGCCCACAATGTCCCATGCGGAACATGATGCGAAGTTAATCTAATCTCCTCTGTCCACATGTGATCCATAACCCTCCATGCCCTGCATATCCAGAGTGGAGAAACATGGAACTGCAGGTTAATACACAAAAGGAAAGAGTACTCATATTTGGCCCATCTATACACTAAAACTCTCGTTTGTTCGTTTGTTTGTTCCTGAACTACACCCAAATCGGTACACGATAGCGTGACAATTCTAGGCCCACCTCACTCACCGTCGTCCCTTTGGTGCTAATGGAAGAAGTTTCATTGAAATCGGGGTTATATTTTTTAAGTTATTCACATTTTAAAGTTTAAATCTATCTCCTAGGGATGGAGGGAGGGGGGGAGAGAGGAGGTGGAGGGAGGGGGGCAGGGAGGGTGGGGGAGGAGGGAGAGGGATGGAGTCGGGGGGGGGAAGGGGGGAGGGGAAGGGGGGGAGTGGAGGGGGAGGGAAGAGGGGGAGTGGAGGTGCTGCACCAATGCGGCCCAACTTGGTCTAGTATCCCTCTAAACCTTTCCTATCCAAGTACCTGTCAAAATGTCGCTTAAAAGTTGTTATGGTATCTGCCTCAACGACCTCCTTTGGCAGCTCGTTCCACACACCCGCCACCCTCTGTGTGAAAAAGGTGCCCCTCAGGTTCCTATTAAATCTTTCCCCCCTCACCTTAAACTAGTCCTTGATCCCCCAAGCCTGGGGAAAAAGATCGTCTATCCACCCTATTTATTCCCGTCATGATTTTATGCACCTCTATAAAACCACGACTCGATCTCCTACTGCTCCAAGGAATGAAGTCCTAATCTACCCAACCTCTACCAAAGATCCCGTTAGGCTGTAAAATAATGCAAAGATGAGTTTTACGAGAATATTTCCAGGACTCAAGGGCCTGAACTACAGGTTACAGGTTTGGTAGGCCTCTCCCCGCCTCTCCTTTCCAGCTTTGTCCCCTAGTCCATCAGTCAGAAGCAAAGATACTAGAGGAACAAGATGGACCACTCCTTTGAAATCGCCTATACTGAAGTGTAGTATGCAAAGGAGCCATTTTAGTAAGCAAAACCCGCCTCTCGCAGTGTAATCAGTGTTTTGGGGGAGCAGGCAGTGAAGAAAGCGAATGGTATGTTGGCATTCATAGCGAGGGGATTTGAGTATAGGAGCAGGGAGGTTCTGCTGCAGTTGTACAGGGCATTGGTGAGACTGCACCTGGAGTATTGCATACAGTTTTGGTCTCCTAATCTGAGGAAAGACATTCTTGCCATAGAGGGAGTACAGAGAAGGTTCACCAGATTGATTCCTGGGATGGCAGGACTTTCATATGAAGAAAGACTGGATAGACTCGGCTTGTACTCGCTGGAATTTAGAAGATTGAGGGGGGATCTTATAGAAACTTACAAAATTCTTAAGGGGTTGGACAGGCTAGATGCAGGAAGATTGTTCCCGATGTTGGGGAAGTCCAGAACAAGGAGTCACAGTTTAAAGATAAGGGGGAAGTCTTTTAGGACCGAGATGAGAAAGTTTTTTTTCACACAGAGTGGTGAATCTGTGGAATTCTCTGCCACAGAAGGTAGTTGAGGCCAGTTCATTGGCTATATTTAAGAGGGAGTTAGATGTGGCTAAAGGGATCAGGGGGTATGGAGAGAAGGCAGGTATGGGATACTGAGTTGGATGATCAGCCATGATCATATTGAAGGGCCGAATGGCCTACTGCTGCACCTATTTTCTATGTTTCTATGTTTCTATGATACCATTAAAATGCAGAATATATCTCATCTATCAATTCACAGATTTTTGTTATTTTTCTTTTAAAATGTTTCTGCAAGTTTCTGCCTACTAAAATGGCGCCGTGACATACTGCGGTTTTTAGGGTCGAGTGGTCTATCTTGTTCCTCTAGTATCTTTGGTCAGGAGAACGGGAAGATAGACACAAAAAGCTGGAGTAACTCAGCAGGACAGGCAGCATCTCTGGAGAGAAGGAAGAGGTCGGAAGAAGGGCCATTCCCTCCACAGATGCTGCCTGACCGCTGAGCTCTGCAGCACTTTATGTTTAGTTTAGTTTAGTTTAGTTTAGAGATAGAGCGCGGAAACAGGCCCTTTCGGCCCACCGGGTCCGCGCCGCCCAGCGATCCCCGCACACTAACACTATCCTACACACACTAGGGACAATGTTTACATTTACCAAGCCAATTAACCTACAAACCTGTACGTCTTTGGAGTGTGGGAGGAAACCGAAGATCTCGGAGAAAACCCACGCAGGTCACGGGGAGAACGTACAAACTCCGTACAGACGGCACCCGCAGTCGGGATGGAACCCGGGTCTCCGGCGCTGCATTCGCTGTAAGGCGGCAACTCTACCGCTGCGCCACCGTGCCGGTTTGTCCAAGATCCCAGCATCTGCAGTTCCTTGTGCTCTTGACCTTCACTGCTTGGCCTTGGCTGGTCCTGATTGGGCCTGGTTGTTCCTCGCTTGCCCCGATTGGCTTTGATTAGCCCTGCATTCTCTAATTCATCATAAGGTCACAAGTGATCGGAGCAGAATTAGGCCCATCAAGTCTACTCCGCCAGTTAATCATGGCTGATCTATCTTCCCATCCTCCTGCCTTGTCCCCGTTACCCCTTGCAGGGATTGGCTCTGTCTTTCCCCTCCTGGCCCCGTAGTTATCCCTGGCTTTCTCTGATTCGTGGAGGAAGGAACTGTAGACGGCAGTTTACACCAAAGGTGGACACAAAATGCTGGAGTAACTCAGCGGGACAGGCAACATCTCTGGAGCGAAGGAATGGGCGACGTTTCGGGTCGAGACCCTTCTGCAAAATGAGAGTCATGGGAGAGGGAAGTGTGAGATATAAACGGTGATGGGGAGAAGGCAGGAACGGGGTACTGATTGAGAATGATCAGGCATGATCACATTGAATGGCAGTGCAGGCTCGAAGGGCCGAATGGCCTCCTCCTGCACCTGTTGTCTATTGTGGAGAGAATGAAAGATATGTAAAAAGGTAACGATGATACAAGCCATTGGCTTTGGCTATCTCTGATTGGCCACGGTTGACCTTGGCTGCCTCTGATTGACCCCAGTTGACCCTGGCTACCTCTGACTGGCCATGGGTGACCCCTGGCCCCATGGCCCAAGGGCGGTGTGGGCCTGACTCTCGGTCTGAAGAAGGGTCTCGACCCGAAACGTCTCCCATTCCTTCTCCCCAGAGACGCTGCCTGTCCTGCTGAGTTACTCCAGCATTTTGTGGCGTGCTTTTGTCCAGCCTAGTTTGTTGACTTCAGTCAGAAGCAGAGTTACATCAGCACTTGGGGGAAAAAACGACGCAGTCGGCTTCACCTGAACTCACTCAATCTCTATCAGGCAAACTTGTCATACGATGCTCCATATCAATATTCCACCCAATTAAAGGAAATTAAGATTTAATAATGTATAACAGCCTCACTAATGAATCCCGAGGAGTGAGCAGATCTTTATGTGGGATGCCGTTATTAACTAAAGTGGGTAATGGATGCGATGGTGAGTGAGTGCCTGGGCATTCCCTGTGGCCTCTTTCATCAGATGCAATCTACGATACGATACGATACCACTTTATTTCACATCTGGAGCACTGTGTGCAGTCTTGGTCTCCTAATTTGAGGAAGGACGTCCTTGCTATTGAGGCAGTGCAGCGTAGGATCACGAGGTTAATCCCCGGGATGGTGGGACTATCAAATGAGGAAAGATTGGAAAGACTGGGCTTGTATTCACTGGAGTTTAGAAGGATGAGAGGGGATCTTATAGAAACGTGTAAAATTATAAAAGGGCTGGACAAGCCAGATGCAGGAAAAATGTTCCCAGTGTTGAGGGAGACCAGAACCGGGGGCCACACAGTCTAAGAATAAAGGGGGGAGAGGGCAGGCACGGGTTACTGATTGTGGATGATCAGCCATGATCATAATGAATGGCGGTGCTGGCTCGAAGGGCCAAACGGCCTCCTCCTGCACCTATTTTCCATGTTTCTATGTTTCTATATTTATCCCAGGGGGAAATTAGTCTGCCGCCAGTCAAAGCATACAGTTGCCAGGCATTGAAAATGTCTTGTGCGTTATAATAATAATAATGTGATTTAAGTGACCAGTTATTTATTGTGCATGGCACATATTTAAAATGTGCCGTGAGGCAAAACTTTTTCAGTCTGAAGAAGGCTCTCAACCCGAAACGTCACCCATTCCTTCTCTCCTGAGATGCTGCCTGACCTGCTGAGTTACTCCAGCATTTTGTGAATAAATACCTTCGATTTGTACCAGCATCTGCAGTTATTTTCTTACACTACTTTGACGTTAAGCCAATCGTGCCTGGGATCATCCTCGTAGACCTCCTCCGGACCATCACCAGGGCCAGCACATCCTTCCTCAGATATGGAGCCCAAAACTGCTCACAGTACTCCAAATATGGCCTGACCAGCGCTTTATAGAGCCTCAGCATTACATCCCTGCTTTTATATTCTCGCCGTCTCGAAATGAATGCTAACATTGCATTTGCTTTCCTTAGTACTGATACAATCTGCTGCATAACTGCATATCTTCTAGCCCTGTATCAGATGTTGATGGGCTGTTGATATTAGACTGATGAAGCCCATTCTAAATGTAGCTCTGGATTGGAGGTGTGGCAATGAGATGCTGTCCATGTTCTCCCAGTTTTGCATCCTGAACACCAGGGGGCCAAATACCCAACGAACCCGCACGCCTTTGGAACATGGGGGGAAACCGGAGCACCTGGAGAAAACCCACGTGGTCGCAGGGAGAACATACAAACTCCACAACCGGTGACCACCCGAGGCCAGGATCGAACCGGGGTCTCTGGCGCTGTGAGGCAGCAACTCTACCGCTGCGCCACCGTGCCGCCCTTTATTGCAGCGCCTGACTTGATGGGATCACGTGCATGTCAACGACTTTCACTGTACTTCGGTACACGTGGATGTGGAGGCCAAGCCAGTGAATATTTTGAAAGCAGAGATAGATAGATTCTTGATCAGTATTGGTGCCAGGGGTTATGGGGAGAGGGCCGGAGAATGGGGTTAGGCGGGAGAGATAGATCGGCCATGATTGAATGGCGGGGTGGACCCAATGGGCCGAATGGCCTAATTCTGCTCCGACACCTTTTGAACTTGGCAGTAATAAACCCAAACCTCCTCCTAAATTAAAGCAAGGGCTAACGCCAACAAGAAAATAAGTGCGTTCATGGGCTCCCCCTCACCCAGCTAATGGCCCCTTCTTCACAGCCTTCTGCTGACTAATCACTTTGGGAACCTTGGTGCCTATTTTTATGTTCATCACAACTTGAGTCGGAATGTCAAGGGTCTGAACAAAGCCCAGACTTGCCGAGGAATTCTCTGGGAAAAAAAAAATTCCGCTCTGTCTGCCTGCCTCTGTTCCCCTCCGAGGTATTTTCCTTCTCCTTAGACATAAACCATAACAGAGCTGAAATTAATAGGCCGGCCTGTCTGCTCTACGCCAACTTTGTGACCTTTCCCCGCCGCAGAAAGACGGCTGCCCTTTCTGTGACTTTTATTTTCCTCGTTCCACGTCTTCCGTTTAAAGTGCAGGGGGAACGATAAATAAAACACTGATGGCAGGCAAAATTGTCGGGAGGGAGGGAGGGAGGGAGGGAGGGAGGGAGAGGGAGGGAGAGAGAGGGAGGGAGGGAGGGAGGGAGGGAGAGGGAGAGAGGGAGGGAGGGAGGGAGAGAGAGGGAGGGAGGGAGGGAGAGGGAGGGAGGGAGGGAGGGAGGGAGGGAGGGAGGGAGGGAGGGAGGGAGGGAGGGAGGGAGGGAGGGAGGGAGGGAGGGAGGGAGGGAGGGAGGGAGGGAGGGAGGGAGGGAGGGAGGGAGGGAGGGAGGGAGGGAGGGAGGGAGGGAGGGAGGGAGGGAGGGAGGGAGGGAGGGAGGGAGGGAGAGAAACATAGAAACATAGAAAATAGGTGCAGGAGTAGGCCATTCGGCCCTTCGAGCCTGCACCGCCATTCAATATGATCATGGCTGATCATCCAACTCAGTATCCTGTACCTGCCTTCTCTCCATACCCCCTGATCCCTTTAGCCACAAGGGCCACATCTAACTCCCTCTTAAATATAGGCAATGAACTGGCCTCAACTACCTTCTGTGGCATAGAATTCCACAGATTTAATGGAGGGAGGGAGGGAGGGAGGGAGGGAGGGAGGGAGGAGGGAGGGAGGGAGGGAGGGAGGAGGGAGGGAGGGAGGAGGGAGGGAGGGAGGGAGGGAGGGAGGGAGGGAGGGAGGGAGGGAGGGAGGGAGGGACGGAGAGAGGGAGGGAGAGAGAGGGAGGGAGGGATGAAGCTGTTTTTGATTAGTTTTTAGTGCAGAGATACAGCATGGAAACAGGCCCTTCGGCCCACCGTGTCCGTGCCGCCCAGCGATCCCCGCACACTAGCACTACACTACCCTACACACACTAGGGACAATTTTACATTTTATACCAAGCCAATTAACCTACAAACCTGCACGTCTTTGGAGTGTGGGAGGAAACCGGAGAACCCACGCAGGTCAGGGGAGAACGTACAAACTCCGTACAGACAGCGCCCGTAGTCAGGATGGAACCCGGGTCTCCGGCGCTGTGAGGCAGCAACTCTACCGCTGCGCCACCGCGCCGCTCTTCAATGTTGAATTTCCCTGCATCGACAAACAGATTGAACTGTAAGAGCGTCAAGAATGGAAGATGTAAGATTGCAAACAGCGTCAGTGTCTCAGTACAAACATCTATACATCAACCCCCTGCTCCCCCGTCTCTCAGTCCCCAAACACGGAGACTCTGGCTGGTGAATAATGCTTTTTGGGAGCTTTGTTGTGTGTTTATCAGATTCAAAGTGCAGGTGACATTGGTTGGCAATGAATCACTCTCTGCTCCTTCCTGTCCCCTCACCCCCCTCTCTCTGCCCCAGGCAGGACTGCTTTTCTTTCCTTAAAAATAAACTTCATTCAGAATAAAATATACATGCAAACCAAGAACTGTTCCCCACCGGTCTCTGCCCCCCCCCCCATGTCCAGCAGCTGAAGGACCCTAGACTGTGGTCCTCCCCCACAGGGCCTTGGCGTTGGCTGCACCGAGCTTCAGTGCGTCCCTCAGCACGTACTCCTGCAGTCTGCAGCGGGCCCAGTCAGCAACAACCAGCCAGGATCATTCGCTGGTTGACACAAATTGCTGGAGTAACTCAGCGGGCCGGGCAGCATCTCTGGGGAGAAGGAACGGGTGATGTTTCCGGTCGAGACCCTTCTTCAGACTGATCTGCCAGCTATCGCTCAGATGGTCCTTCCTTCATCTTTATCCTGTGGTCACCTGGTCTTTGCCTTCCCTGAACCCAGAGAAATTCCTTCTGTCCCATCTTCTTGAAACATATAAGATTATTAAGGGATTGGACACGCTAGAGGCAGGAAACATGTTCCCGATGTTGGGGGAGTCCAGAACCAGGGGCCACGCGCAGTTTAAGAATAAGGGGTAGGCCATTTAGAACGCAGATGAGGAAAAACCTTTTCACTCAGAGAGTTGTGAATCTGTGGAATTCTCTGCCTCAGAAGGCAGTGGAGGCCAATTCACTGGATGCTTTCAAGAGAGAGCTCTTAATGATAGCGGAGTCAGGGGGTATGGGGAGAAGGCAGGAACGGGGTACTGATTGTGGATGATCAGCCATGATCACAGTGAATGGCGGTGCTGGCTCGAAGGGCTGAATGGCCTCCTCCTGCACCCATTGTCTATTGTCTATCCCCCATGCCCAGTAATCAATGGCTTCTCACGGACCACAGGTATTCTTTCACAGGCGAGTCCATTCATCCCAGGAAAGACACAAGGTGCTGGAGGAACTCAGCGGGTCAGGCAGCATCTCTGGAGGACATGGATAGGTGACGTTTCAGTGCAAAGCTTTTGCTGCGTGCTAACCGGTCAGCGGAAAGACTATACGTGATCGAGAACCAGAGGACATAGGCAGAAGGTGAGGGGGAAAAGATTTAATAGGAACCTGAGGGGGAACCTTTATACACAAGGTTAGGCAACACAGCGCACAGTGGCACAGCAATAGAGTCGGAGACCTGGGTTCGATCCTGACCTCGGGTGCTGTCTGTGTGGAGTTTAAACGTTCTCCCAGTGACCCGAGTGGGTTTTCTCCGAGATCTTCCGGTTTCCTCCCACAGGTGTCAGAGGTTATGGGGAGAAGGCAGGAGAATGGGGTTAGGAGGGAGAGATAGATCAGCCATGATTCAATGGCGGAGTAGACTCGATGGGCCGAATGGCCTAATTCTGCTCCTATTTCTTATGACCTTATGACTCGAAAGGTGTACAAGTACGCAGGTAAATTGCTTGGTAAATGTAAAAATTGTCCCTAGAGTGTGTAGGATAATTTATTGTGCGGGGATCGCTGGGCGGCGCGGACCCGGTGGGCCGAAGGGCCTGTTTCCGCGCTGTATCTCTAAAACTCCAAAACAAAGGGTGGTGGGTGTATGGAACGAGCTGCCAGAGGAGGTAGTTGAGGCTGGGATTATCACAACGTTGAAGAAACATTTGGACAGGTACATGGATAGGACAGGTTTGGAGGGATATGGGCCAAACGCAGGCAGGTGGGACTAGTGTAGATGGGGCATGGTGGTCGGCGTGGGCAGGGAGTAGAGTCAGGAACAGGCAGAGATCGGTCTTTCCAGCCCCATTCTCCGCACTTCCAGGCAGCCACAGAAGGACAGATCTGTGGAAGGGCCTGCTATGGAGGGCGTGCAGCGTAGGTTCACTAGGTTAATTCCCGGAATGGCGGGACTGTCGTATGTTGAAAGGCTGGAGTGATTGGGCTTGTATACACTGGAATTTAGAAGGATGAGGGGGGATCTTATTGAAACATATAAGATAATTAGGGGATTGGACACATTAGAGGCAGGAAACATGTTCCCAATGTTGGGGGAGTCCAGAACAAGGGGCCACAGTTTAAGAATAAGGGGTAGGCCATTTAGAATGGAGATGAAGAAGAACTTTTTCAGTCAGAGAGTGGTGAAGGTGTGGAATTCTCTGCCTCAGAAGGCAGTGGAGGCCAGTTCGTTGGATGCTTTCAAGAGAGAGCTGGATAGAGCTCTTAAGGATAGCGGAGTGAGGGGGTATGGGGAGAAGGCAGGAACGGGGTACTGATTGAGAGTGATCAGCCATGATCGCATTGAATGGCGGTGCTGGCTCGAAGGGCTGAATGGCCTACTCCTGCACCTATTGTCTCTTGTCTATTGTCTATTGTCCTTCTCTCCAGAGACGCTGCCCGTCCCGCTGAGTTACTCCGACAGTTTGTGTCTGTCTTCGGTTTAAACCAGCATCTGCAGTTCCTCCCTTCACAAGACAGATCGGTTGTCAGCCACGTTATTGACTCAGTTCCCTGCTCTAATGAGGATGCTTCTGAATTATGCAACGTGTCGGTGGGGGGGGAGACTTTAATCTGCGTGCCGCAAAGGCCAAGGGGAATTGGGAAGTGGTGCTGTGGTGCAGATAACACGTGTGGTTCAGTGTATGTACAGTAAACAAACCGTGGAAACAAGCCACATTTACCATTGCCTGGTTTTACTTGCGGTGAGCCTAAGCGATGAGGTTTTTTGTCTTCATTGACACGCAAGTTGTTAGGATTTAGACTTTAGAGATACAGCGCGGAAACAGGCCCTTCGGCCCACCGAGTCCGCGCCGACCAGCGATCCCCGCACACTAACACTATCCTACACACACTAGGGATAATTTGTAATTTTACCGAAGCCAATTAACCTACAAACCCCCACGTCTTTGGAGGAAACCGAAGATCTCGGTGAAAACCCACGCAGGTCACGGGGAGAACGTGCAAACTCCGTACAGACGGCGCCCGTAGTCGGGATTGAACCCGGGCCTCTGGCGCTGTGAGGCAGCAGCTCTACCCGCTGCGCCACCGTGCCAGCCCATTAAATGGATACTGTCTCTCGTGGACTGTCAGATCGTGGACCTGCCTGAGAGCTCCAGTCTCAGGAAAAGGGCACTGGGATTGGTCCAGTCCCAGTGACCCGTGACTACCGGCTAAATCTCTCACTAAGCCACGGTACTTTGAGGGATGTCAGCGTCTCAGAGTTACCCTCACCACCCACATACATGATAAGTGTCGGAAGGAACTGCAGGTGCTGCTTTAAACCAAAGATAAACACAAAAAGCTGGAGTAACTCAGCGGGTCAGGCAGCATCTCTGGAGAGAAGGAATGGGGACCGAACATGATAAGGTCTGAAGAAGGGTCTCGACCCGAAACCCGAAAGGAACTCACCTGTTCCTTTTATCCAGAGATGCTGCCTGACCTGCTGAGTTATTCCAGCTTTTTGTGTCCATCTTCAGTTTAGTCTAGTTTAGTTGAGTTTAGATTATTGTCACGTGTACCCAGGTACGATGAAAAGCTTTTGTTGCATGCGAACCAGTCAGCGGAAAGACAATACACGATTACAATCGAGCCGGCCGCAGTGTACAGATACATGATAAAGGGAATAACGTGAATAATGTTTAGTGCAAGATACGGTCCAGTAAATTCCAAGCAAAGATAGTCCGAGGGTCTCCAATGAGGTAGATAGTAGTTCAGGACCGCTCTCTGGTTGTTGATAGGATGGTTCAGTTGCCTGATAACAGCCGGGAAGAAACAGTCCCTGAATCTGGAGCTGTGCGTTTTCACACTTCTGTACCTCTTGCCTGATGGGAGAGGGGAGGGCGTACAAACTAAACACAAAGGCCGGCACGGTGGCGTAGCGACAGAGTGCTGTCTCACAATGGCTGAGACCTGGGTTTAATCCTGCCATAAACCGGCATCTACAGTTCCTTGTTATGCGTCCACGATACAACGGCCCTCTGGTCCCCTGCGGGGGGCAGTGCCCTGCCCTGTGCCGGCTGAAGGAGTTTAGTTTAGAGATGCAGAGCGAAGACAGGCCCTTCGGCCCATCGAGTCTGCACCGACCAGCAATCAGTACACTAGCTCTAACCTACACACACAGGTTCAGCTCAAACTCCATCATCAAGTTTGCTGATGACACTGTGGTGGTGGGCCGGATCTCCAACAACGATGAGAAGGCCTACCGGGAGGAGGTGGCTGATCTGGCACTTTGGTGTCAGGACAATAACCTCCTCTTGAATGTCACTAAAACAAAGGAGCTGATTGTGGACTTCAGAAGGGCTAAACATCCAAGGACGTACACGCCACTCGAGATAAATGGATCTATTGTGGATAGGGTGAGCAGTTTCAAATACTTGGGAGTCCGCATCGCAGAGGATCTGACGTGGGCAACGCACATTGCCGCACTGGTGGGTAAGGCTAAGCAGCGCCTTTACCACCTTAGACAACTGAGGAAATTCAGAGTGTCGCTGAGGATCCTTCATTGCTTCTACTCTGGGGCTGTAGAGAGCATCCTGTCCGGCAACATTACAGTCTGGTTTGGGAACAGCTCTGCCCAGGACAGGAAGGCCCTGCAGAGAGTAGTGCGTTCGGCAGAACGCCCCATGGGAACTACACTCGCCCCACTGCAGGACCTATACATCAGGAGGTCCAGATCCAGAGCAAGCAAGATCATGAGGGACCCCTGCCACCCCAGAAACGGACTGTTCCAGATGCTACGATCAGGCAAACGTCTCCGCTGTCACGCTGTGAAAACGGAGAGAATGAGACGGAGCTTCTTCCCACAGGCCATCAGGACTGTCAACTTAAATTTTTGTCGACACTTTTTGTGCTATGTTTAGTAACTTATTAACTTTATTTATATGCTGTAACTAATTCTTTTTGTGCACAACCCGCAGGCATTGCCACTTTCATTTCACTGCACATCGAGTATGTGTATGTGACAAATAAATTTGACTTGACTTGACATAGAAACATAGAAAATAGGTGCAGGAGGAGGTCATTCGGCCCTTTGAGCCAGCACCGCCATTCATTGTGATCATGGCTGATCATCCCCAATCAATATGCCTTCTCCCCATATCCCCATATCCCCATATCCCCATATCCCCATATCCCCATATCCCCATATCCCCATATCCCCATATCCCCATATCCCTAGCCCCTAGAGCTCTATCTAACACGAGGGACAATAGACAATAGACAACAGGTGCAGGAGGAGGCCATTCGGCCCTTCAAGCTAGCACCGCCATTCAATGTGATCACGGCTGATCATCCACAATCAGTACCCCGTTCCTGCCTTCTCCCCATACCCCCTGACTCCGCTATCTTTAAGAGCTCTATCTAACTCTCTCTTGAATGCATTCAGAGAATTGGCCTCCACTGCCTTCTGAGGCAGAGAATTCCACAGATTCACAACTCTCTGACTGAAAAAGTTTTTCCTCATCTCCCATCGAAATGGCCGACCCCTTATTCTTAAACTTTGGCAATTTGCAATTTTACCGAAGCCAATTAACCCACGAACACGTACGTACGTCTTTGGAGTGTGGGAGAAAACCGGAGCACCCGGAGAAAACCCACGCAGGTCACGGGGAGGACGTACAAACTCCGTACAGACAGCGCCCGTAGTCGGGATGGAACCCGGGTCTCCGGCGCTGTGAGGCAGCAACTCTACCGCTGCGCCACCGTGCCGCTGTGTGTGTGAGCCACTGCCAGGCCTTGGTGCGGTGAAGATCATCAACTCAGTGAGTGGAGCAGCGTCATCTTTCAATTACACACCACTGATTAATGCCTGCCGGCAAGGATCGCTGACATTAATACAAGGTCATGTTCCTCACACACCAGGCCCGGCCTCTACGCAGTGACAATGTTGTCGTGTTTCACTAACCGCAAGTGAAATAAAACAATTATTGTATAATAAAGACAGCATGTCCTCTGTCCGAGCATTTATTTGCAGTTAAAATGATCATGCTGGTGGATCCAGTGCTGGGAGGCAGACAGGATGAACAGAGATTATTGATTGAACAATGATCCCACATCTCCACACATTGGACTAACCAGGAGATGTGGGCAGAGGTAGGGTTGCCAACTGTCCCGTATGAGCCGGGACATCCCGTATTTTGGGCTAAAATAGTTTGTCCCGTACGGGACCGCCCTTGTCCCGTATTAGGCCTGGGGGGCGCTGTAGGCCCGGACACTGTAGGCCCGGACACTCTAGGCCCGGACACTGTAGACCCGGACACTGTAGGCCCGGACACTGTAGGCCCGGATATTGTAGGCCCAGGCACTGTAGGCCCAGGCACTGTAGGCCCGGACACTGTAGGCCTGGACACTGTAGGCCCGGACACTGTAGGCCCAGATGCTGTAGGCCCAGATCTTGTAGGCCTGGACACTGTAGGCCCGGACACTGTCGGCCCCGGCACTATAGACCCGGACAGTGTGGTAGGAAAAAAACTGCAGATGCTGGTTAAAATCTGTGTCTACCTTCCGGACAGTGTAGGCCCGGAGGCCTCGGCGCTGCCTAACGGAGGTTGCATGGCAAACCGCCTCCCGGGGTGCGGGAGGGGGAGGGGAGGGTTGTGGGGAGGGGTGGGGGAGGGGTGGGGGAGGGGGTGGGGGGTGGTGGAGAGGGAGGGGGAGTGGAGGGGTGGGGGAGGGGGAGGGCTGTGGGGAGGGGTGGTGGAGGGGAGGGGGTGGGGGAGGGGATGGGGGAGGGGGTGGGGGAGGGGGTGGGGGAGGGGTGGGGGGTGGGGGGAGGGGTGTGGTGGAGAGGGAGGGGGAGGGGGTGGGGGAGGGGTGGGGGAGGGGAGGGTTGTGGGTAGGGGTGGGGGAGGGGGAGGGGTGGGGGTGTGGTGGAGAGGGAGGGCAAGGGGTGGGAGAGGGGTAGGGTTGTGGGGAGGGGTGAGGGACGGGAAGGGGTGGGGGAGGGGTAGGGGTGTGGGGAGGGGTGAGGGAGGGGGTGGGGGAGGGGTGGGGGGTGGGGTGGGGGGTGTGGTGGAGAGGGAGGGGAAGGGGTGGGGGAGGGGTAGGGATGTGGGGAGGGGTGAGGGAGGGGGAGAGGTGCGGGGAGGGGTGGGGTGGGGTGGGGTGGGGTGAGGGGTGTGGTGGAGAGGGAGGGGAAGGGGTGGGGGAGGGGTAGGGTTGTGGGGAGGGGTGAGGGAGGGGGAGGGGTGGTGGGGAGGGGCGGTGGAGGGGTGTGGTGGAGAGGGAGAGGGAGGGGTGGTGGAGGGGGAGGATTGTGGGGAGGGAGAGGGTGGGGGTGATGTTTGGGGAGCGGGCTGGGGCACTGCCCACGGTGATGCCCAGGGCGAGGGGAGTGCTGTGTTGAGTATGGGCGTGCTGTCTCTGTGCCACCCAGGGGCAGTGAGCAGTGGTCAGTGTGGTGTCCACACTGTGGTGGCTGGAGGAGACAGCCTTTCACAGCCTGGGAACCTGCACAGCCCTGAGCTGCGATCAATACTCATCTAAATGGAAATGAAGTGAGCTTCTCCTGAGAGATGTGGGTCGGCAGTGAGAGTGGGAGGTGGTGGCGAAACCACAGCCTCTACTCAGTCTGGAGACTGCACCCTGGGAGGTTCACTTTAGTTTAGATTAGAGATACAGCGCAGAAACAGGCCCTTCGGCCCACCGGGTCCATGCCAACCAGCGATCCCCGCACATTAACACTATTCTACACACACTAGGGACAATTTACATTTATACCAAGCCAATTAACCTACAGGCCTGTGTGTCTACATTTTAGCCTTCTAACGAGTGGAGTGTGGATTGAAAGAATGGGCACAAACATATAATTTTATTTGGACAAAGAGTCATTAAGAGTTGGTCAAATTTTAATAACACAAGGGCCCTAAGATGGAAAAGACAATGAACCCCTGATCTGGAACTTACCATCAAATTCTTTACGAATAAACCTTTCCAAACTTGCTCCGGTTTGTTCCCTATTTTGCTCCTCCAGAGATGAAAGTTCATCTGAAATCAGAATTTAATAATACACTAGATGTTATTTGAATAAATAAGTTCAGATAAGTCTACACAATGAGTTGTACTTGCTTAAAAACTTTTGAAGATAATTTATGTTTCTTCCTTGTTTATTTACTTTCCAGTGTAAAGATATTCCTCTCGTGATCTTGTACATGCGATCCCCGCGATGACCAGCTTCCAGTGTCCCCGTGGACACGGGCAGGACCCTTGACCCCCGTTGCCTGGACCTGTGAATTAATTCCACAGATTCACCACCCTCTGACTAAAGAAAGTCCTGTTTCGATGTTGTGTGAACATGACTCTAATTCACAAGGAAGAAACATAGAAACATAGAAAATAGGTGCAGGAGTAGGCCATTCGGCCCTTCGAGCCTGCACCGCCATTCAATATGATCATGGCTGATCATCCAACTCAGTATCCCGTACCTGCCTTCTCTCCATACCCCCTGATCCCTTTAGCCACAAGGGCCACATCTAACTCCCTCTTAAATATAGCCAATGAATTGGCCTCAACTACCTTCTGTGGCAGAGAATTCCACAGATTCACCACTCTCTGTGTGAAAAAAAACGTTCTTATCTTGGTCCTAAAAGATTTCCCCCTTATCCTTAAACTGTGACCCCTTGTTCTGGACTTCCCCAACATCGGGAACAATCTTCCTGCCTCTAGCCTGTCCAACCCCTTAAGAATTTTGTAAGTTTCTATAAGATCCCCCCTCAATCTTCTAAATTCCAGCGAATACAAGCCGAGTCTATCCAGTCTTTCTTCATATGAAAGTCCTGCCATCCCAGGAATCAATCTGGTGAACCTTCTCTATACTCCCTCTATGGCAAGAATGTCTTTCCTCAGATTAGGAGACCAAAACTGTACGCAATACTCCAGGTGTGGTCTCACCAAGGCCCTGTACAACTGCAGCAGAACCTCCCTGCTCCTATACTCAAATCCCCTCGCTATGAATGCCAACATACCATTCGCTTTCTTCACTGCCTGCTGCACCTGCACGCCTACTTTCAATGACTGGTGTACCACGACACCCAGGTCTCGTTGCATCTCGTTGCATCAAAAGCATGCCAACATCAGTAAAAGGCACGAAGTGCTGGAGTAACCCAGCGGGTCAGGCAGCATCTCTGGAGAATGTGGATAGGTGACCTTTGTGAAGCTACGTCCTTATATTCTGAGACTATGATCTCTAGAGTGTGTTGGTGGCGTGAGCCACAGGGTGTTTCGTGTGTCTAGTGTCCTGGTATAAATCCAGATGCCGCTGGCTAGTAATTTTTGTGAGAAAGTTAGCAGAGTGCGTGAGCCTCCCCCAGCCAGTACACAACCTCTGCATCATCAAGACTCTCGCAGTGCCTCCCCCTGGCCACACGTGGTAACTGGGGCCACCTCCAGTCCCAGGCTAAACTGCGCGGTGGTCTCGGAGGAACTCTGGCCCCCAGAGAGGAGACGTGCGGGCCCCACCAGCGTGTGGACACGTCCTGACGCCCATCAACCAGGTCCCAGCGATGGGTTAAAGAGCACCCTGACCGCGGCCTTGTGGGTAAGGCTCGGGAGAGCCAATGGGAACTGGAGCTGGAGTCCCCAGAGACGGTCGGCTGACCCCTCGAGCGTCTGCCTTCCGGCAACCGAGTAGGCCCCAACATGGCAGCCACACCGATCCTCTGGAATCAGCCTAGCAGGTGGAGATGGGAATGCAGATGCTGGGCAAGTTTATGTTCCCATTGACCTGCCCGGGCTCAGCGGGCAAATCAAATGGAGAGGACACTTCATCCTTGCTGGGCACAGTGAGGTGTAACCACAGATAAAAAAAATCCCCCTCTCCAAGCAGGACAACGCCAAGCCACACCATCATCTCCCACAGATGGACGGATGCCAGTACAGTATGACCTCCAGACCAAGACTCTCCCATGAGTGGGAATTGGGTGCTGCTCTGAGGATTTGCAGGGAGGATGTATAGACTTTGATGAGAGTGGAGAGGAGATTTACTCCTCCATAGATGCTGATCTACTGCTCCATACTGCCTCCTCCATAGAAGAAGAAACGGTTTAAGGACTGCCTCAAAGTGTCCCTCAAAGACTTGGACATCAACCTCAGCACTTGGGAGTCTCTTGCTCTGGACCGTCCAACCTGGCGTAGCGAGCTCACCACAGGAGCCCGTGCAGCAGAGAACAGACGCACTGCAGAGGCCCAGAGGAAACGCACCGCGCGCAAGGCCCGGGCTACCTCCACTTCCACTGCAGCACCCATCCACTTGTGTCCTACGTTTGGGCCCGGATTGGCCTCACCAGTCACTTCCGGACCCACAGTCACCAATCCTCCAACTGAAAGTGAAGTCATGGTCATCTTCCAACCCGAAGGACGAACAACGTCAACAGTAAGATGCTGACTGAGTTCCTCCAGCAGTTTGAACAACACTGTCTCCGCTCGAGTCCCCCGGGACTTCACATGGAGAAGAATCAGATGAGGTGAGGGAGTAGAGAGAACATATTCAACATATTAGCATCGGGCAGCACGGTGGCGCAGCGGGTAGAGCCGCTGCCTCACGGCGCCAGGGATCCAGGTTCGATCCTGACCTCGGCTGCTGTCTGTGTGTGGAGTTTGCACGTTTAGTTTAATTTAGTTTAGTTTAGAGATACAGCGCGGAAACAGGCCCTATCGGCCCACCGGGTCCGCGCCGACCAGCGATCCCCGCACACTAACACTAACCTACATCCACTAGGGACAATTTTTACATTTACCAAGCCAATTAACCTACAAACCAGCACGTCTTTGGAGTGTGGGAGGAAACCGAAGATCTCGGAGAAAACCCACGCAGGTCACGGGGAGAACGTACAAACTCCGTACAGACGGCGCCTGTAGTCGGGATGGAACCCGGGTCTCCGGCGCTGCATTCGCTGTAAGGCGGCAACTCTACCGCTGCGCCACTGTGACCGCCCCTGTTCTCCCCGTGACCGTGTGGGTTTCCTCCGGGTGCTCCGGTTTCCTCCCACATCCCAAAGACGTGCGGGTTTGTAGGTTAATCGGCCCTCTCTAAATTGCCCCCCAGTGTGTAGGGAGTGGATGAGAAAGTGGGATAACGCAGAACTTGGCGTGTGAACGGGGTAATCGATGGTCGGCGTGGACTCGTTGGGCCGAAGGGCCTGTTTCCACGCTGTATCTCTAAACGAAACTAAACTAAATGGACAGATGTTGGGTCAAGATGGACCCTAACTCACTGAGTTCCTCCAGCAGTTTGGCTTTTTTCCCTCAAGTTTCCATCATCTGCAATCTCTTGAAATTAGTCAGTTTTAGTCTAGTTTAGAGATACAGGATAGAAGGATATAGGAAACAGGCCCCCAGCACCGACCAGCGATCCCCGCACACTAACACTGTCCCAGAAGCACTAGCAACAACCTATAATTTTGCCAAGCCAATTAACCTACAAACCTGCATGTCTTTTGAGTGTGGGGAGAAACTGGAGCACCCAGATGGGTAGCCACGGTGGCGCAGCGGTAGAGTTGCTGCCTTACAGCGAATGCAGCGCCGGAGACCCGGGTTCCATCCCGACTACGGGCGCTGTCTGTACGGAGTTTGTACGTTCTCCCCGTGACCTGCGTGGGTTTCCTCCGAGATCTTCGGTTTCCTCCCGCACTCCAAAGACGTGCAGGTTTGTAGGTTAATTGTCTTGGTGTAAGTGTAAATTGTCCCTAGCGTGTGTAGGATAGTGTTAGTGTGCGGGGATCGCTGGTCGGCGCGGACTCGGTGGGCCGAAAGGGCCCGTTTCCGCGCTGTATCTCCAAATTAAACTAAACCCGGAGAAAACCCACGCATTCGAGATGAGAACGTACAAACTCCGCTCACAGGCAGCACCCGTAGCCGGGGTGGAACCCGGGTCTGTGGCGCCGTGAGGCAGCAACTGTTGAGGCGGGAAAGGTCTCGCTTGTGCCGGAGAGACTGCAACCTGTACCAGAGGCTTCTCCTCACGTTTAATTTCAACATACATGACAGAAAACACGGGCTTTAATGATTCTGTCAGCTGTGGCCCAGAGATGAACAGAGTTTAATTATAGCAGGCAAGCAACACTGACAGAGTGTCACTGATGGCACCTTCTGTGAATTAGCAATGGGGAAGGACAAAGGCAATGTGGCACATATTGAGCATCTAATGATAACTCTCGGCACTAATGCACTGCCCTGCCCAGCGGACAGTTAACTGTCCACAGCGGTGGGGAAAGGCTGCCAAGGCAAGGGAATGTAAATTATGGTAGGCCAAAAATTATCTCGGCCAAAAATGAACTTTTATACGGAAAAATATATATTTTTTAAAAATACATACAAACCAACCGTGCTGTTCCTGTTTAGTTTAGCTAATTGTCAACCACACCGACAATAAACGAAACTGAACAAGAACAGTTCAAATCGAAGGTATTTATTTACAAAATGCTGGAGTAACTCAGCAGGTCAGGCAGCATCTCAGGAGAGAAGGAATGGGTGACGTTTCGGGACCCGAAACGTCACCCATTCCTTCTCTCCTGAGATGCTGCCTGACCTGCTGAGTTACTCCAGCATTTTGTGAATAAATACCGTCGATTTGTACCAGCATCTGCAGTTATTTTCTTACAAGAACAGTTCAAAGAATCTTCCGACATTCTCTGTGTCTATTCATACATTTATTGGCGTTGTATTTGGTCATGTTCACAAGACCATCATGATACCTGGCAACTTTGACACCCTGGGATGGTCTCCCTGCCCTTGTTTGAGAAATCACAGCACAGGGCTGAGAAATGACAGCACGGGTCTGAGAAATGACAGCACGGGTCTGAGAAATCACAGCACGGGTCTGAGAAATCACAGCACAGGGCTGAGAAATCACAGCACAGGGATGAGAAATCACAGCACAGGGCTGAGAAATCACAGCACAGGGCTGAGAAATCACAGCACACAACTGAGAAATCATAGCACACAACTGAGAAATCACAGGACAGGACAGATAAATCACTGCACAGAATAGGAACCCACAGCACAACGCAGATAAATCACAGGACAGGATTGATAAATCACAGCACTGGACTGAGAAATCACAGCACAGGATTGAGAAATCAGTACAGGACTGAGAAATCACAGGACCGGACAGAGAAATCACAGCATGGGACTGAAATCACCATAGGACAAAGGAATCATAGCACAGGGCAGAAATCACAGGACAGGTGAGAAATCACAGGACAGGGCTGAGAAATCTCAGCAAATGACTGAAATCACAGGACAGGACTGAGAAATCAGCATGAGACGGTGAAATCAGCACAGGACAGCTGAGAAATCACAGGACAGGACAGAAATCACAGGACAGAACTGAGAAATCATAGGACATAGTGAGACAAATCACAACATAGTGATAGAAATCGCAGCAGGTGGACAGATAGGGTCAAAAACTATAGCACTGGTGCAGAGAAATCAATACACAGAGAGAGGAATCACAGCACAGATGTAAAGAAATCTAGTTGTCATAGAAATCGCAGTGAGGACACGAGTCATCAAAGTGGCTCAGGGTGGGGGGGGGGAGACAGGGGTGGGGGGGGAGCTGCTGCCTCACAGCGCCAGAGGCCCGGGTTCGATCCTGACCTCAGGTGCTGGAGTTTGTGGGGAGTTTGCACGTTCCCCTTGTGACCGCGTGGGTTTCCTCCCACATCCCAAAGACGTACGAGTTTGTCGGTCAAGTGGCCCTCTGTAAATTTCCCCCTCGTGTGTAGGGCGTGGCTGTGAGAGTGGGACAACGTAGAACGAGCGTGATAGCTGGTCTGTGTGGGCTCGGCGGGCTGGAGATCCTGTTTCGAAAGCCGTGCCTTTCACTTCGATTCACTTCAAGCCTGGCAAGTAATGTAGAGGCAACTCAAGGCATGGAATGGTAAACAGGACTGGATAATTATAACTCTGACAGAAACATGGTTGAACTGATCTCATCCGCCTGTACATGATCCAGATCTCTCTATTCACTGCATATCCATCAACGTATCTAAAAGCCTCTTAGACGCCACCATCGAATCTGCCTCCACCACCACCCTTGGCGGAACGTTCCAGGCCCCCACCACCCTCTGTGTAATAAACCTGTCCCACACAACTCCGTTAAACTTTCCCCTTCTCTCCTTTTTGCTACTGTATGCAGCGTAGGTTTACCAGGTTAATTCCCGGAATGGCGGGACTATCATATGTTGAAAGACTGGAGCGACTAGGCTTGTATACACTGGAATTTAGAAGGATGAGAGGAGATTTTATCGAAATGCATAAGATTATTAAGGGGTTGGACACGTTAGAGGCAGGAAACATGTTCCCAATGTTGGGGGAGTCCAGAACAAGGGGCCACAGTTTAAGAATAAGGGGTAGGCCATTTAGAACTGAGATGAGGAAAAACTTTTTCAGTCAGAGAGTTGTGAATCTGTGGAATTCTCTGCCTCAGAAGGCAGTGGAGGACAATTCTCTGAATGCATTCAAGAGAGAGCTAGATAGAGCTCTTAAGGATAGCGGAGTCAGGGGGTATGGGGAGAAGGCAGGAACGGGATATTGATTGAGAATGATCAGCCATGATCACATTGAATGGCGGTGCTGGCTCGAAGGGCCGAATGGCCTCCTCCTGCACCTATTGTCTATTGTATGCCCTCTGGTGTTGGACATTCCCGCCCTGCGAAAAAGATTTTCCTTTTAGGGGATGAGGGAGGTTTTGCGAGGATGTTGCCAGGACCCGAGGGCCTGAGATGTAGGTAGAAGTTGAGCAGTCTAAGACTTTATACTGTGAAGCTCAAGAGGATGACGGAAGATCATGTAGAGGGGTACAAAATCATGGGAGGAATAGATCGGGTAAACGCAGTCTGAGGAAATCGAGAAGCAGAGGTTTATGGTGAGGAGGGAAAGATTTAATGGGAACCTGAGGGGTAACTTTTTCTACACAAAGGGTGGTGGGTGCATGGAACAAGCTGCCAGAGGAGGTGGTTGAGGCTGGGACTATCTCAATGTTTAAGAAACAGTTAGACAAGTACATGGATAGGACAGGTTTGGAGGGATATGGACCAAACGCGGGCAGGTGGGACTGGTGTGGGTGGGACATGTTGGCCGGTGTGGGCAAGTTGGGCCGAAGGGCCTGTTTCCACTATGTATTACTCTAAGGGCGGCACGGTGGCGCAGCATATCAATGATAGCAGTACAGAATTGGACCATCATTCCCTTTGCCTTTGGAACTGTTAGACAGGTGCATGGATAGGACGGGTTTAGTGGGATATGGGCTAAGCGCAGGCAGGTGGGACTAGTGTAGCTGGGACATTGTTGGCCGGTGTGGGCAAGTTGGGCTGAAGGGCCTGTTTCCACGCTGTATCACTCTATGACACTATGACTCTAAAACTGCTGGAGGAACTCAGCAGGTCAGGGATTCGTTAGTAAAGGCAGACTTGGCTCCCAGAACGTGGAGGCGAGCTGATGCAACTCCCAGTAGTGGAGAACTAATTCAGTGAGACAATGTGCAGACGCTGATTTACACAGAAGATAGACTCAAAATGCTGGAGTAACTCAGCGAGACAGGCAGCATCTCGGGAGAGAAGGAATGGGTGATGTTTCAGGTCAAGACCCTTCTTCAGACTCAGAAGGATCTCAATAGACAATAGACAATAGGTGCAGGAGTAGGCCATTCGGCCCTTCGAGCCAGCACCGCCATTCAATGTGATCATGGCTGATCATTCTCAATCAGTACCCCGTTCCTGCCTTCTCCCCACACCCCCTGACTCCGCTATCCTTAAGAGCTCTATCTAGCTCTCTCTTGAAAGCATTCAGAGAATTGGCCTCCACTGCCTTCTGAGGCAAAGAATTCCACAGATTTACAACTCTCTGACTGAAAAAGTGTTTCCTCATCTCAGTTCTAAACGGCCTGCTCCTTATTCTTAAACTGTGGCCCCTTGTTCTGGACTCCCCCATCATTGGGAACATGTTTCCTGCCTCTAACATGTCCAACCCCTTAATAATCTTATACGTTTTGATAAGATCTCCTCTCATCCTTCTAAATTCCAGTGTATACAAGCCTAGTCGATCCAGTCTTTCAACATACCACACTCCGGGAATTAACCTAGTAAACCTACGCTGCACGCCCTCAATAGCAAGAATATCCTTCCTCAAATTTGGAGACCAAAACTGCACACAGTACTCCAGGTGCGGTCTCACTAGGGCCCTGTACAACTGCAGAAGGACCTCTTTGCTCCCATACTCAACTCCTCTTGTTATGAAGGCTAACATTCCATTGGCTTTCTTCACTGCCTGCTGTACCTGCATGCTTCCTTTCAGTGACTGATGCACTAGGACACCCAGATCTCGTTGTACGTCCCCTGTTCCTAACTTGACACCATTCAGATAATACTCTGCCTTCCTATTCTTACCACCAAAGTGGATAACCTCACACTTATCCACATTAAACTGCATCTGCCATGCATCCGCCCACTCACACAACCTGTCCAAGTCACCCTGCAACCTCATAGCATCTTCCTCACAGTTCACACTCCCACCCAGCTTTGTGTCATCTGCAAATTTGCTAATCTCGCAGTGTTGGTCACTCATTCACATTCCAGAATCAGGGACAGTTTCTTCCCAGCTGTTATCAGGGAACCAAACCATCCTACCACAGCCAGAGAGTGGTCCTGAACTACTATAGGATTATCTTTGATCAGACTTTGCTGGCTTTACCTTGCACAAAACATTATTCCCTCATCATGTATTTGTATGATACGATACGATACAATAGAACTTTATTTATCCCAGGAGGGAAATTGATCAATACACTGTGAAAGGCTCGATTGTAACCGTGTATTGTCTTTCCGCTGACTGGTTAGCATGCAACAGTGATGTTTCGGGTCGAGACTCTTCTTCAGACGGAAACAATGTTCAGACAGAGTTCGAGGGGAAGAGTGGGTTGTGTTTGGCTGTAGTGACCTTCATCTGGCCAGAGAGGATGCAGAACGGGATAGATATCACGGAAGGCAGACACAAGAAGCTGGAGTAAGTCAACGGATCAGACAGCACCTCTGGAGAAATGCAAAGGAGGCTCAGCGGTAGAGTTGCTGCCTTGCAGCGCCCACAGCGCCGGAGACCCGGGTTCAATCCCGACTACGGGTGCTGTCAGTACGGAGTTCGTACGTTCTCACCGTGACTTGCGTGGGTTTTCTCCGAGATCTTCGGTTTCCTCCCGCGCAGGTTTGTAGGTTGATTGGCTTGGTGCACGTGTAAATTGTCCCGAGTTTGTGCAGGGTAGTGTTAATGTACAGGGATCGCTGGTCGGCGCGGACTCGGTGGGCCGAAGGGCCTGTTTCCGTGCTGGACCTCTACATTAATAGATGATGTTTGGAGGCCCTGGGGTGGGGGCGATGGAGGTATGAGCGGGGGGAGATTCCAATGCAGGGCAGTGAATGTATTGCACTGAAATGAATCCATAAATTAAAGCCTGCACAGAAACAGGGAAATGCATGTGGCAGATTTGTGACAGAGCTTTTTAATTTCAGCCAGAGCTTATTCAAATGAACCCTAATGGTTCAGGTTAACAGCCTGAGAGAGTCAGGCACATTGATTACCAGGATCGCTCTGCTCCCTGACAACCTTTATTCACAGGGTTTAATTGCCGACTGACCGCTGCCTGTACCATGACTGCCAGCCCCACATCTTCCCACAACAGCCCCAACTGATCACAATCACAACCAGGCCTTGGGGGTCTCAGAGCACCAGCCGAGAGAGGCAGGCAGGGGGGCACAGACTCAGGGAGGGTGAGGGAGGTGAGATACAGGAGGCAGATTAAACTCACTCACTGAGGGAGAGGCTGATCCCACTGGAATTCTTGATAACCATCTTCACAGTCAAAAAGGCCCAACAGAGGATGTCCTTCCTGCGGCAACTGAAGAAACACAATCTGCCACAGGCAATGATGGTCCAGTTCTATACTGCTATCATTGAGTCCGTCCTCACCTTCTCCATCGTGGTCTGGTTTGGCTCAGCCACCAAGCACGACATCCGGAGGCTGCAACGGATCGTTCGCACAGCTGAGAAGGTTGTTGGCTGCAACCTTCCCCCCCATTGACGAACTGTACACTGCAAGGGCCAGGAAGCGAGCGGGCAAGATCATCTCTGACCCCTCTCACCCTGGCCACAAACTCCTTGAAGCACTTCCCTCTGGAAGGCGACTCCGGACTGTCAAAGCAGCCACAGCCAGACGTAAAAACAGCTTTTTTCCCACGAGTAGTAGTTCTACTCAATAACCAAAGTCTGGAGTCTCTTTTTTGCTCTGGTTTATTTTCACCCACATGTTTAGTCCGTAGTGTTGTATCCTTATTGTTTTGATGTGGTTATGCTTTATTCTTAATTGTTAACTGTATGTTTGTGTTGTCATTTGTGAGCGGAGCACCAAGGCACATTCCTTGTATCTGCACATACTTGGCCAATAAACTTATTCATTTATTCTTATATGTTGTGATAGTCCCAGCCTCAACTACCTCCTCCGGCAGCTTGTTCCATACACCCACCACCCTTTGTGTGAAAACGTTGCCTCTCAGGTTCCTATTACATCTTTCTTCCCCTCACCTGAAACCTATATCCTCTGGTTCTCAATTCCCCTACTCTCGGTAAAAATCACTGCACCAGAGACCTGGGTTCGATCCTGACTACAGCTGCTGTCTGCACGGAGTTTGTACCGTCACATCTCTTTTGATGTCTCGTTTTCACACCTTACCCTTCCCTATCTCTGTGTCTCCCTCTCCCCTGACTCTCAGTCTGAAGAAGGATCTTGACCTGAAATGCCACCCATTCCTTCTCTCCAGAGATGCTGCCTGTCCCGCTGAGTTACTCCAGCACTTTGTGTCTATCTTCAGTATAAACCAGCATCTGCAGTTCCTTCCCACCCACTCGTTCTAGTCTGAAGAAGGGTCCCAGCCCCAAAACATCACCGATCCATGTTCTCCAGAGATAGTTTCATGTGATAGGAGAGGAATTAGGCCATTCGGCCCTCAAGTCTACTCCGCCATTCAATCATGGCTGACCTACATTTCCCTCTGCCTGACCTGATGAGTTACTCCAACACTCTGTCTTTTTTTTTAAACCAGCATCTGCAGTTCCTTGGGTATAGAAAACATGAGGTTTTGAGATCTTGCTGTCCTTAATTGACTTTATTTTCTGAATTAAACACTAACTGGCGTGTAATGAAGGACAATGTTCAAATTTATCTTTGGTGTAAACCAGCATCTGCAGTTCCTTCCTACAGGTAACTCAGGAAATTGGCTCAGTAACCTGCTCCACTTTCAAAACCACAATGGGACATAACAAAGTAAGCAAACCAAGTTCATTTCTGGAGTAACCTGTAGTCATTTGAGTTTCGCTCCCGAAAATAATGTCCCATTATTTTGTTAAATATACCAAAACATGAAAGGAATCTCTGCATTCTCCGACGAAGATCTATTCCTATCATGATCTTAATCTTGCTGTACTTGTACAATGACAGTAAAAGATATTGTATTGTATTGTATTGTATTGTATTGTATGAAAGGAGTCTCCATTATGTAGTCCCTTCCACACCCTCCACAGCAAGAGGAGCAGCTTTGATGTGTTGTTACTCTGGTACTGTACCATAGAAACACAGAAAATAGGTGCAGGAGGAGGCCATTTGGCCCTTCGAGCCAGCACCGCCATTCAATATGATCATGGCTGATCATCCACAATTAGTACCCTGTTCCTGCTTTCTCCCCATATCCCTCGATTATGTTAGCCCCAGAGCTATATCTGGCTCTCTTGAGGACATCCAGTGAATAGCGAAACATTGAAAGATGTCGTACTGGAAGATCCACTTCGCATTTCTGGTAAATGCTCGGCTTCAAGAGCAAATTTCCACTCCTTTGTGATTCCAAACCATTTGTCATTTGCGATGTTTGGGACTGCAAGTTACAGGCACTTACACTAATGCAACATTACCACGTTCCTCTGTCTTTTAATGGCACTTTTTAATGGGTTAAAGTCTTTGAATGTCACACGAGCACACTAAGTGTTCCTCTGCTAATACTGTGAACAATTATTTCTAGGTTAATGAGTTCACCTACAAAACGTTACTCAGTGCAGAGAGAAAGGGACAATTATTCTTGTGTTCCATGCTTCCCTTTTGTGCTTTCATAAATTTTACACATCAAACGTTTTAAAAGTTGGCAGAGTGGTCGGTAAAGCATAACTGACTGCACCTTCGATGGTGTAGTTTCGTTTGGAGATACAGCGCGGAAACAGCCCCTTCAGCCCACCGAGTCCGTGCCGACCAGCTAACACCTCGTACACTACCACTGTCCTACACACACCAGGGACAATTTACAATCTTTACCATTTGTAAGAGTGTCAGGGCTTATGGGGAGAAGGCAGGAGAATGGGGTTACGAGGGAGAGATAGATTGATGGGCCGAATGGCCGAATTCTTCTCCTTTAGTTTAGTTTAGAGATACAGCGCGGAAACAGGCCCTTCGGCCCATCGGGTCCGCGCCGACCAGCGATCCCCGCACACTAACACTATCCTACACCCACTAGGGACAATTTCTACATTTACCCAGCCAATTAACCTACATACCTGCACGTCTTTGGAGTGTGGGAGGAAACCGAAGATCTCGGAGAAAACCCACGCAGGTCACGGGGAGAATGTACTACAAACTCCGTACAGGCGGCGCCCGTAGTCGGGATCGAACCTGGGTCTCCGGCGCTGCATTCGCTGTAAGGCAGCAACTCTGCCGCTGCACCACTCTACCTATCACTTATGCACCTATGAATTTACAATCTTCACCAAAGCCAATTAACCAAGAAACCTTTAGGTCTTTGGAGTGTGGGAGGAAACCAGAGCACCCGGAGAAAACCCTCGCAGGTCACAATGATGATGAATAGGTTTATTGGCCAAGTATGTACACATACAAGGAATGTGCCTTGGTGCTCCGCTCGCAAGTAACAACACGAACATACAGTCAACCATTAAGAATACAGCATAAAACTTTAAGAAAACAACATTATAGTTTAAACGTGTGAGTGAAATAAACCAGAGCAAAAAGAGTCGACAGACTTTTGGTTGTTGAGTAGAGCTACTACACATGGGGAAAAAAGCTGTTTTTATGTCTGGCTGTGGCTGCTTTGACAGCCCGGAGTCGCCTTCCAGAGGGAAGTGCTTCAAAGATTCCGTGCAGTAGGCACCCTTAGTCAGGATTGAACCCGGGTCCCTGGAGCTGTGAGGCAGCAACTCTGCTGCTGTGCAGCCCCAAGCTTGGCTCCATTTATATATTAGTTCAGCTTTAAAATGTTAAGTTTAGTTTAGTTTGTTGTCGTGTGTACCGAGGTACAGTGAAAAGCATTTGTTGCGTGCTAACCAGTCAGCGGAAAGACAATACATGATTACAATCGTGTATTGATCAATTTTCCTCCTGGGATAAATAAGGTTCTATCGTATCATATCGTATCATATATTACATGATAAGGGAATAACGTTTACTGCAAGGTAAAGCTAGCAAAGTCCGATCAAACACTGGAGCGACTAGGCTTGTATACGCAGGAATTTAGGGCATGCAGTGTAGGTTTACTAGGTTAATTCCCGGAATGGCGGGACTGTCATATGTTGAAAGACTGGAGCGGCTAGGCTTGTATACACTGGAATTTAGAAGGATGAGAGGGGATCTTATCGAAACGTATAAGATTATTAAAGGGTTGGACACGTTAGAGGCAGGAAACATGTTCCCAATGTTGGGGGAGTCCAGAACCAGGGGCCACAGTTTAAGAATAAGGGGTAGGCCATTTAGAACGGAGATGAGGAAAACCTTTTTCAGTCAGAGAGTTGTGAATCTGTGGAATTCTCTGCCTCAGAAGGCAGTGGAGGCCAATTCTCTGAATGCATTCAAGAGAGAGCTGGATAGAGCTCTTAAGGATAGTGGAGTTAGGGGGTATGGGGAGAAGGCAGGAATGGGGTACTGATTGAGAATGATCAGCCATGATCACATTGAATGGTGGTGCTGGCTCGAAGGACCGAATGGCCTCCTCCTGCACCTATTGTCTATTGTCTATTGTCAAAGATAGTCCGATAGTCGTTCAGGATCGCTCTCTGGTTGTGGTAGGATGGTTCAGTTAGCTGGGAAGAAACTGCCCCTGAATCTGGAATGTCAATGAGTGGCCAACACTGGGAGATGGTTGTGAGTCTGACGAAGGGTCTCGATCCAAAACGTCACCCACTCCTCCTCTCCAGAGATGCTGCCTGACCCACTGAGTTACTCCGGCACTTTGTGTCTATCTTTGGTTCTGTGTGATTTGTCAGATTTCTGGGCTGCACTCACATATGATGCCTTTGGCTGCACATAATCCATATTTCTCCATTCCATGCATATCCATGTGCCTATCCAAAGGCCTCTTAAACGTCACTATCGTATCTGCCTCCACCATCACCCCTGGCAGTGTGTCCCCTGCACCCACCTCTCTGTGTGTAAACATCTACCCCCACACATCTCCTCTAAACTTTGTCCTTCTCACCTAAACACTACGCCCTTAAGTCTTCCACATTTCATCTTCTATCTTCAGAAGAATATATAATTAGGTTCCAGAGAATGCAATCCAAATTTGTCCAACCACTCCTTATGGCTAGTACCTTATAATCCAGGCAACATCATAATCATAATCATACTTTATTAGCCAAGTATTTGCAACATACGAGGAATTTCATTTGCCGCACAGTCACACCAAGAAAAAGCAACAGGACGCACAAAGTACATTTTAACATGAACATCCCCCACAGCGACGCCTCCACATTCCTCACTGTGATGGAAGGTGAAAAAAAGTTCAATCTCTTCCCTTCTTTGTTCTTCCGTGGTCGGAGGCCTCGAGCCTTCCGTTTACGGGACGATCTTGGCTCCCGTAGCCGGCAGTCGTGCCCTCTGCATCGGGGCGATCAAGCTCCCACATTGGGGGGATCTCAGCTCCCTCTCGCCAGGCGATTTACCCCTCTACGATTTGGAGCTTCCCGACATCAGTCTCTACCCGAGACTGCGAGCTCCTCGATGTTGAAATCCGCAGGCCGTGGTTGGAGCGTCGATCCCAGGCAAGGGATCGCAGGCTTCGATGGTAAGTCCTCGGCCCCACGGTGGGGCTCAAAGTCAGTCCCAGGCTAGGCCGCCAGCTCCACGATGTTAGGCCACAGAGCGACCGGAGATACGATCCGGAAAACAATCGCATCTCCGGCAAGGTAAGAACATTCTGGTTGAATCTCGCTGCACCCTCTCCAAAGCCTTCCCATTCTACCTGTATTGGGGCAACTGAACATGCAATACTCCAAATACGGCCTAACCAAAGTTCCATTGAGCTATAATACGACTTCCTGACTAGATGCATAATTCTGTATACTCAATGCCCCAACTGATGAAGTCAAGCGTACCATACGCCTTCTTGACTACTCCATCTACTTGTGTTGTCACTTTCAGGGAGCTATGAACCTGGACCTCAAAATTTAGCTTCAATTTTAGTTTAATGTATAATGTCATGTGTACCGAGGTACAGTGAAGAGCTTTTGTTTGCTTGCTATCCAGTCAGAGAAAAGACTATACATTAATACAATCAATCCGTCCACAGTTTGCAGATAAAGGATAAAGGGTACTGTAGGACCCATTTGTGTTGCTATTGGATGCTTTAGACAATAGACATAAGGTGCAGGAGGAAGCCATTCGGCCCTTCGAGCCAGCACCGCCATTCAATGTGATCATGGCTGATCATTCTCAATCAGTACCCCGTTCCTGCCTTCTCCCCATACCCCCTGACTCCGCTATCCTTAAGAGCTCTATCTAGCTCTCTCTTCAATGCATTCAGAGAATTTGCCTCCACTGCCTTCTGAGGCAGAGAATTCCACAGATTTACAACTTTCTGACTGAAAAGGTTTTTCCTCATCTCCATTCTAAATGGCCTACCCCTTATTCTTAAACTGTGGCCCCTGGTTCTGGACTCCCCCAACATTGGGAACATGTTTCCTGCCCCTAACGTGTCGAACCCCTTAATAATCTTATATGTTTCGATAAGATCTCCTCTCATCCTTCTAAATTCCAGTGTATACAAGCTTAGCCGCTCCAGTCTTTCAACATATGACAGTCCCGCCATTCCGGGAATTAACCTAGTAAACCTACGCTGCACGCCCTCAAAAGCAAGAATATCCTTCCTCAAATTTGGAGACCAAAACTGCACACAGTACTCCAGGTACGGTCTCACTAGGGCCCTGTACAACTGTAGAAGGACCTCTTTGCTCCTATAACATCCCCTTGTTATGAAGGCCAACATTCCATTGGCTTTCTTCACTGCCTGCTGTACCTGCATGCTTCCTTTCAGTGACTGATGCACTAGGACACCCAGATCTCGTTGTACGTCCCCTTTTCCTAACTTTAGCACATTATATTACTTTTCTCTACATATATCTTGCAGTATTATTTTGGACACGGGGAGTTTGGTGAGATACAGTTCTTACCAGACCTGCAACGAGAGCTGTGGGCAGATGGGGAGAACAGAACGTTAGCTATGACTTGAACGCAAAATAAGTACAGCCTGGTATGTTTATCTTCTTGTTTGTACAACTACTTCAATAAACAACTAATTAAACTGAAAATACCATTTGGAAAATCTCTCTGTTGGGGCTTGCGTCAAGATCAGTCCAGCTCCCTGTGGAGTAATGGCAATTAGTAGAGAGTTGACTGAAAAAGACTGAAGTTGCCATTACAGGTACAACACTCAGTACAACATTGGTGTCCAATAAAGTCCATGTTAAAGATAGATCAAAGGGCTTCGATGAGGTAGATGGAAGGTCAGGACCACATTCTCGTTGGTGGTAGGATGGTTCAGTTGCCTGATAACAGCAGGGAAGAAACTGTCCCTGAATCTGGAGGTGTGCGTTTTCACACTTCAGTACCTCTTGCCCGATGGGAGAGGGGTGAAGAGGGAGTGGCGCAAATGCAGGCATACTGTATGAGCGGAACTTGGACGGGGCATCTTGGCTGGCATGGGAGAGATGGGCCGATGGGCCTGTTTCCATGCTGCGTGACTCTGCGACTATTGCGTTGTCATTCACGGGCTGCTGCAGTTTGCAAATAATGATTGCTACATTGCACACATAAACCCGGCAGCATACCTCAGAATAATTCATTGTCTTTCGCAACGTTCCTGTGAAATAAAATGAGAGTGATCCGTCTTCCTTTCCCATTGTACTTGGGGCAGCACATTCGTGCTCTAGTCTTGCAACAGGCTTTCAACAGAAATGCACAATGCAGAAAGTGACCAGCAGGTCAGGCGGCAACTGAGGGGAAAGAGAGAAGATTAACATTCCCATCACGCAAACCAACCTCCCTTCCATCAACTCCATCTAGACAATAGACAATAGACAATAGGTGCAGGAGGAGGCCATTTGGCCCTTCGAGCCAGCACCGCCATTCAATGTGATCATGGCTGATCATTCTCAATCAGTACCCCGTTCCTGCCTTCTCCCCATACCCCCTGACTCCGCTATCCTTAAGAGCTCTATCTAGCTCTCTCTTGAATGCATTCAGAGAATTGGCCTCCACTGCCTTCTGAGGCAGAGAATTCCACAGATCCACAACTCTCTGACTGAAAAAGTTTTTCCTCATCTCAGTTCTAAATGGCCTACCCCTTATTCTTAAACTGTGGCCCCTTGTTCTGCACTCCCCCAACATTGGGAACATGTTTCCTGCCTCTAACGTGTCCAACCCCTTAATAATCTTATACCAGCAAGTTCAAGGCCCAATCCTCTCCAACCTCCTGTGGATGTAAGGAACTGCAGATGCTGGGTTACAAACAAAAAAAGACACAAAGTTCTGGAGTAACTCAGCGGGTCAGGCAGCATCTCTGGAGAACATGGACAGGCGACGTTTTTGGGTTGGGACCTTTCTTCAGAAATGTAGTTTCTATCTAGGTCTCTCTTGAATGCATTCAGAGAATTGGCCTCCACTGCCTTCTGAGGCAGAGAATCTACACCTCGGCAAGGCCAGCAGCACAATCAAGGACCAGTCTCACCCCCGGTCACTCCCTCTTCTCCCCTCTCCCATCAGGCAAGAGGTACAGAAGTGTGAAAACGCACACCTCCAGATTCAGGGACAGTTTCTTCCCAGCTGTGATCAGGCAACTGAACCATCCTACCACAACCAGAGAGCAGTGCTGAACTACTATCTACCTCATTGGTGACCCTCGGTCTATCTTTAATTGGACTTAATCTGACTTTATCTTACACTAAACGTTGTACCCTTTATTCTCCTCCAGTGGTATGAACATTGACTGCTCCAACTTTAGATAGTTCCTCTGTCCCTCCCGTTCCCTCCCCCTTCCCAGTTCTCCCTCTATCTTCCTGTCTCCACCTATATCCTTCCTTTGTCCCGCCCCCCTGACATCAGTCTGAAGAAGGGTCTCGACCCGAAACGTCACCCATTCCTTCTCTCCTGAGATGCTGCCTGACCTGCTGAGTTACTCCAGCATTTTGTGAATAAAAACCTTCGATTTGTACCAGCATCTGCAGTTATCTTCTTATACCCTTTATCCTGTATCTGTATATTGAGGATGGCTTGATTATAATCATGTGTAGACACAAAAAGCTGGTGTAACTCAGGCAGCATCTCTGGAGAGAGGGGATGGGTGATGTTTCGGGTCGAGACCATTCTTCAGACTGGTCTGAATAGTCTTTTTACTGACTGGATAGCCTGCAACAATAAAGCTTTCTACTGTACCTCGCTCGGTACACATGGCAATGATAAACTAAACTAAACTAAACTAAACTAAACTGGGTTTCTTCATCATGTGGGACGAGTAAGATGTGGCACTGGTTTGACATGACAGAAAAAGCTCAGGAAAAGGGGCAGAGAATCGAAAGGAAAGGCTCCAGCCCAGGAGAGATGAACATAAAGTGTGGTGGTGTCATACTGAGCGAGGGAACGAAGAACAGAAGGAGATCTAATGCTGGAAATAGGGACGCAAAGAACTGCAGGTGCTGGTTTACAACAGAAAAACACACAAAGTGCTGGAGTACCTCAGTGGGTCAGGCAGCATCTCTGGGGAACACGGATAGGTGACGTTTCCGGTCGGGACATGTGCTGGAAATGATTAGTGTGTGACTGGAATGGCTAATAGCTGGAGACATGGAGTCCCGCAGTGTGGAATCAGGCCCTTCAGCCCAGACTGTCCACCCCGACCAACATGTCCCATCTACAGGAGTCCCACCCGCCTGCGTTTGGCCCATATCGCTCTGGCGCTGCAAGGCAGCAGCTCCACCTCTGCGCCACTTGGAGGTACATACAGTGTGACGACTTGTGCCCTTCAAGTTTCACAGTTCTTCAGAGTGCAGAGTCTTATCTTGTCCATGAAGGCCCGTTGTCATGGCGATGGGACCAGGTTGGAGTTGCAGGAGTCAGCCTGGCCTGGCGATGTTGTCGGTGTCCTCCACCGCATGCACCCACCCATCCGCCCTCGTGTGGCCTCCAGCGGGCATCCAGTCCACGCGACTCCCAGGCTCCTGCAGGGCCTCCAGCGGCCCACTCCCACTCCGCCCGTACCGCCGCCCACGGCCTTGGGACCACGGCACAAGACATAAGGTGGACACCTGGGCTCAGAGGCCCAGCCTCCGTCGGCAAGGCCACAAAGGGCTGTCGGTGATTTATTTGAGATTACTGGCTTCCCCAAGTGCATCCCTGACCCTGGGTTAAACACGACAGGCTGACCAGTGATGCACAACCTGTTAGCCAGTGAAGGGAGCGTATTCCCTTTTGATTATTATTTATGGAAAAGCCGCTGTCTGCTTTGGAATTGCCTCCCCTGTGATTAATTATCTTTCCCCATCTGCAGCCCAGTGCCTGTTAGCTTCACTGTGCCCCGGCACCTGCTTTAGCTTAAGATTTAGTTTAAGAGATTCCACCGAGCTATTGGCAGGGGTTGAGTAAGCTGGAACGCCACTCCTTGGAGCGCAGGAGGATGAGGGCTGATCTTACAGAGTTGTACAAGATCGTGAAAGGAATAGACTTTTTAGTTTTTACTTTTAGAGATACAGCGTGGAAACATCGACCAGTGATCACCTGTTCACACCTATTCTATGTTATCCCACTTTCTCATCCACTCCCTGCACACTGGGGGCAATTTACAGAGAGCCAAGTTACCTACAAACCCGCACGTCTTTGGGATGTGGGAAGAACCCGGGGAAAACCCATAGGACTTTACTTTAGACTTTACTTTCGAGATACAGCACGGAAACAGGCCCTTCGGCCCACCGAGTCCGCGCTGCCCAGCGATCACACCCATACACTAACACTATCCCGCACACTAGGGACAATTTACAATATTGCCGAAGCCAATTAACCTACAAACTAGCACGTCTTCGGAGTGTGGGAGGAAACCGGAGCGCCCGGAGAAAACTCATGTAGTCTAGTTTAGTTTGGTTTAGTTTAAAGATACAGCGCGGAAACAGGCCCTTCTGCCCACCGGGTCCGCGCCGACCAGCGATCCCACGCACACACACACACACACACGCACACACATACGCACGCACACACACACACACACACACACACACACACACACACACACACACACACACACACACACACGGGACAATTTACAGTTTACACTTATAGCAGCCAATTAACCTATAAACCCTTCGTGATGGGCTGCATCTGAGGCCTGGTTTGTGTGCCCGTATCCACAGGCCCGTAGTGATGTGTTCTCAGGGCGTGCGGGGATGAACAATTATTGCCACCTGCACTACCACGGACACAAGCACTGGACTGTGGTGGTGGTGGCACAGAAGGGCTGCCAACTTTCTCACTCCCAAATAAGGGACAAAATGTGACGTCACTGCCCAGCGCCACATGTGACCTCACCCAGCCAGCGGCCACGTGCTCCTGCTTCACGGGCCGGAAGGCGGGTTGCTATGCAACCTCCATTCGGTGGCGCTCGGGCCTACACTGTCCGGGCCTACAGCGGCCCCCGGTCCTAATATGGGACAAGGAGGGTCCCATACGGGACAAACCTATTTAGCCCAATATACGGGATGTCCTGGCTAATACGGGACAGTTGGTAACCCTATGGCACGGTGGCACGGAGTGCTCCCTCCCTCCAGAATGCCCCAGACCAAAGATACTAGAGGAGCAAGATAGACCACTCAACCCTAAAAACCGTAGTATGTCACGGCGCCATTTTAGTAGGCAGAAACTTGCAGAAACATTTAAAAAGAAAAATACCAAAAATCTGTGATTTGATGGATGAGATATATTCTGCATTTTAATGGTCTCATCACACATACTGTTCCCCCACAACACTGATTACACTGTGAGAGGCGGGTATTGCTTACTAAAATGGCGGACGTTACTCTCCTTTGCGTACTGCACTTCAATATCGGCGATTTCAACATAGTGGTTCATCTTGCTCCTCTAGTATCTTTCCCCCATTCAGGCCTGGAACTCAAGGAGGGGAGGGGGAGGGGGTGGGGGAGGGGGGGGGGGGGGAGGCTTCAAGGCAAAGGGACTGTCTGAAGCAGCAGGAGAAAGTGGGGGGAAAAAGGGCCTGGATTGAGTGGATGTGGAGAGGATGTTTCCACTAATGGGAGAGTCTAGGACTAGAGGTCACAGCCTCAGAATTAAAGGAAGGAGATGAGGAGGAATTTCGTTAGCCAGAGGGTGGTGAATCTGTGGAATTCATTGTCACAGAAGACGGTGGAGGCCAAGTCAGTGGGTGTTTTTAATGCGGAGTCTTGACGAAGAAGGACATTTAAGGTTAGCGGGAGAAGTCAGGAGAATGGGGTTGAGAGGGAAAGATAGATCAGCGAAGTAGACTAGATGGGCTGAATGGCCTAATTCTGCTCCTGTAACTTATGAACTTATGAAGAGAGTGTTGCCGGAGAGAGAACTAGCTCGTTTCTTAATGAAGTCCCTCCGCTCGACACAAAACGATACGATACGATCCGATACGATGGAACTTTATTTATCCCAGGAGGAAAATTGATCTGTCAACAGTCATAAAAACACAAAGTACGTGAAACATGAAATGAAAATGACGAGTGGAAAGGATTGGGGATGTGCCAAGATTGGGGGAGGGGGGGGGGAGAGAGGGGAGTCAGTCTCAGTCTCAGTCTACCCCACGACAGAAGGGGGAGGAGTTGTACAGTTTGATAGCCACAGGGAAGAAGGATCTCCTGTGGCATTCTGTGCTGCATCTTGGTGGGACCAGTCTGTTGCTGAAGGTGCTCCTCAGGTTGGCCAGTGTGTCACGGAGGGAGGGCCAGGCAAAGCGTCTTCTGCATCAGGTTCTCTGAACAAAAGGATTCATGTGTGCAATATGGTTTCCCAAAATCAGAGGGCACTGCCGGTCACCGCAGGCTGAAACCTTCCAGAACATTCCTCCCATAAATGAAGATTAATCTGCACTGATCAGCCAGCAGAAAAATGATGTCTTTAATGTAATGTTCTTTCATTTCCGATGAACTATTTGTTTATTAGGTAGAAAATTAGCTCGAAGGTGGTCGGGCTGCTGCCTCACAGCGCCAGGTTCGATCCTGACCTCGGGTTTTGTCTGTGTGGAGTTTTTAACTAGTAGTAACTCAGCAGGTCAGACAGAGGGAATTGAATGTCAGGTCAGATCAGCTGTGATTGAATGGCAGAGTAGACTTGGAGGCCGAATGGCCTAATTCTGCTCCTATCACTTATGAACCTATCTCTGAAGAACATGGATCGGTGATAGACAATAGACAATAGACAATAGGTGCAGGAGGAGGCCATTTGGCCCTTCGAGCTGAGGGGGTATGGGGAGAAGGCAGGAACGGGGTACTGATTGAGAGTGATCAGCCATGATCGCATTGAATGGCGGTGCTGGCTCGAAGGGCTGAATGGCCTACTCCTGCACCTATTGTCTATTGTCTATTGAGCCAGCACCGCCATTCAATGTGATCATGGCTGATCATTCTCAATCAGTATCCCGTTCCTGCCTTCTCCCCATACCCCCTGACTCCGCTATCCTTAAGAGCTCTATCTAGCTCTCTCTTGAATGCATTCAGAGAATTGGCCTCCACTGCCTTCTGAGGCAGAGAATTCCACAGATTCACAACTCTGTGATGTTTCGGGTTGGGACCCTTCTTCAGACTAGAACGAGTGGGTGGGAAGGAACTGCAGATGCTGGTTTATACTGAAGACAGACACAAAATGCTGGAGTAACTCAGCGGGACAGGCAGCATCTCTGGAGAGAAGGACCAGGTGGCGTTTCGGGTCGAGACCCTTCTTCAGACTGAGAGTCAGGGGAGAGGGAGACACAGAGATAAGGAAGGGTAAGGTGTGAAAATGAGACATCAAAAGAGATGTGGGGCAAGGAAAATGTAGAATAGATCTTTGTTAGCTGGGAGAAGTGAACAAAGCAAACAGAGATAAAATGTAATCAGGGACAGTCAGACTGATCGGAGAACTGGGAAGGGATGGAGAGATGGAGAGAGAGGGAAAGCAAGGGAAAGCTAGTGGGGACGGGTGATCGGGTTTTGTCCACTACTGGGAGAGTCTAGAACTAGAGGTCACAGCCTCAGAATTAAAGGACGTTCTTTTAGGAAGGAGATGAGGAGGAATTTCTTTCGTCAGAGGGTGGTGAATCAGAGGAATTCTCTGCCACAGAAGGCTGTGGAGGCCACAAGTCAGTGGATGTATTTAAGGCGGACATGGATAGATTGTTGATTAGTGCGGGTGTCAGGGGTTATGGGGAGAAGGCAGGAGAATGGGGTTGAGAGGGAGAGATAGATCAGCCATGATTGAATTGGCGGAGTAGACTTGAAGGGCTGAATGGCCTAATTCTGCTCCTACCACTTATGACCTTGTGATCTTTCCGGAGCTTGGCGTCGGGCTGTTTAGACCGCAGTTCATTCAGAGAGGAGCGGTCGTGTGATTAAGCACCCAGCCAGAGCTGGCAGCGCTAATCTCGGCTCGTGGTGGACTTAAGGTGACGTGAGGGCATCCACTCGGAGCGCTGTTAGATCATGCCCCAGGAACAAAGACCTGACTTCAGCCTTGCTCTGGAAACCTCACAGCCGATAAATAACTGGGGGGGGGGGGGGGACTGGTTTGGATTTTCTTTATCTTCAGAAACACTTGAAAGGGCCGTCGGGCTGTGAATAGCTCTTTGGGTTTGGCGGAGAGAGGGAGGGAGGAAGGGGAGGGAGATGGTTTGCAGCGTCTGGCGACAGCAATGAAGAATTTGAATGGGCTAAGGGGCTGCTGCCATTGTGCGGCCCTCTCCCCCTCTCTCCCTCTCTCCCTCTCTCTCTCTCCCTCTCCCTCTCCCTCTCTCACTGGGTGAGAGTTGGTGAGGCCGAGCGGGGTGAATGCTAGCTAGATGACAAATGGAGAGATCCTCACCGAGGAGCTAATAAATCTTACCCTGGGCCTCCTGGAAAGGGGCCATTGGTGATTAACCCTGATGGGCCTGTAGTACATTACATTGAAAGGTTAGTATTTCCATCTTCTCCCGCACAGCATTAACTCCTTCAGCGCCAAAGGACTTTCTGGTCTCCCAAGCAGAAGAAAACAGTAGGCTTAGGTTCAGAATCAAATAAACAGGGTCGGGGCGGGTGGGGGGGGGGGGGGGGGGGGGACTATGTTTACTTTAGGAAGGAACTGCAGATGCTGGTTTCAACCGAAGATAGACACAAAATGCTGGAGTAACTCAGCGGGTCAGGCAGCAGTCTGAAGAAGGGTCTTGACCCGAAACGTCACCCATTCCTTCTCTCCAGAGATGCTGCCTGTCCCGCTTAGTTACTCCAGCATTTTTTTGTGTCTATCTATGTTCAGTTTAGTTTAGAGATACAGCGGCGGAAACAGGCCCTTCGGCCCACCGAGTCCCCGCCGACCAGCGATCCCCACACATTAACATATAAAATGCCTATATACCAAGCCAATTAACCTACAAACCTGCACGTCTTTGGAGTGTGGGAGGAAACTGGAGCACCCGGAGAAAACCCACGCAGGTCACGGGGAGAACGTACAAATTCCGTACAGACAGCACCCGTAGTCAGGATGGAACCCGGGTCTCTGGCGCTGTGAGGCAGCAACTCTACCACTGCGCCACCTCGCTGTTATTACAAAAGTATTGAATACTTTGTCAGCGCCCTTTACCTAGTGACTCTTGGAATACTTGTGTACTGTATGCAAACAAAGAATCTCACTGTACCAAGTACACACGACAATCAATCAACTGCATAGAGTCATAGTGTCATACAGTGTGGAAACAGGCTCTTCGGCCCAACTTGCCCACACCGGCCAACATGCCCCATCTCCAATAGTCCCAGCTCAATGGTTGAATGGTATTTTCTTGGCACATGCCTGCCTGCCTGCGCTTGGCCCATATCCCTCTAAACCTGTCCTATCCATGTACCTATCTAAATGTTTCTTTAACGTTGTGATTGTCCCTGCCTCAACTACCTCCTCCAGCAGCTTGTTCCATACACCCACCACCCTTTGTGTAAGCAAGTCGCCCCTCAGGTTGCCATTAAATATTTCTCCCCCTCACCTTAAACCTATGCCCTCAGGTTCTCGATTCCCCTACTCTGGGTAAAAGACTGTGCGTGTACCCAATCTATTCCACATGTGATCTTGGACATCTCTATGGGTTGCACGGTAGCGCAGCGGTAGAGTTGCTGCTTTACAGCGAATGCAGCGCCGGAGACTCAGGTTCGATCCTGACTACGGGTGCTGCACTGTAAGGAGTTTGTACGTTCTCCCCGTGACCTGCGTGGGTTTTCTCCGAGATCTTCGGTTTCCTCCCACACTCCAAAGACGTACAGGTATGTAGGTTAATTGGCTGGGTAAATGTAAAAATTGTCCCCAGTGGGTGTAGGATAGTGTTAATGTGCGGGGATTACTGGGCGGCACGGACTTGGTGGGCCGAAAAGGCCTGTTTCCGGCTGTATGTATATGATGATGATGATGATCACGCCTCATCCTCCTCTCCGATGTATAAAGTCCTAGCCTGCTCAACCTCTCCCTATATCTCAAGCCCTCGAGTCCTGGCAACATCCTCGTAAATCTTCTCTGCTCCCTGCCCAGGTAAACAACATCTTTCCTAGAATAGGGTGACCAAATCTGAACCCAATACTCTAAATGAGGCCTCACCAATGTCTTGTACAACTTTAACGTGACCTTCCGACCTCTATACTCAATACTCTGACTGATGAAGGCCAATGCGCCAAAAGCCTTCTTGACCACCTTGCAGATGCTGGTTAATACACAAAAGGACACATTGGAGTAACTCAGCAGGTTGGGCAGCATCTCTGGAGATCATGGATAGGGGACATTTCTGCTCGAGACCCTTCTTCAGACTGTTCCATAGACAGACTCCAATGTCCGCAATGGGGTAGAGGTGAATCGGACAGCACCCTAGCTGATGGAAGGACCATTCAGACTGAAGAAGGGTCTCGACCCAAAACGTCACCTATCCATGTTCCCCAGAGCTGCTGAGTTACTCCAGCACTTTCTGCCTTTTTGAAGTTCAGGTTTAGGTTTCGGGGTGAGGGGATCAGGGAAGGGGTTTTATTCAATAGACAATAGACAATAGGTGCAGGAGGAGGCCATTCGGCCCTACGAGCCAGCACCGCCATTCAATGTGATCACGGCTGATCATTCTCAATCAGTACCCCGTTCCTGCCTTCTCCCCATACCCCCTGACTCCGCTATCCTTAAGAGCTCTATCCAGCTCTCTCTTGAATGCATTCAGAGAATTGGCCTCCACTGCCTTCTGAGGCAGAGAATTCCACAGATTCACAACTCTCTGACTGAAAAAGTTTTTCCTCATCTCAGTTCTAAATGGCCTACCCCTTATTCTTAAACTGTGGCCCATGTTTCCTGCCTCTAACGTGTCCAACCCCTTAATAATCTTATACGTTTCGATAAGATCTCCTCTCATCCTTCTAAATTCCAGTGTATACAAGCCTAGTGTTAATTCCTCCTTAACACTTTGTGATTCACTTTCAAATGGCAGCCGGGAACCCAGGCTCGACTGCAGAGCAAAGTCTCAATGAATGTACTGAATGTTTGAGTGACCAGCAAGTTCAAGGCCCAATCCTCTCCAACCTCCTGTGGATGTAAGGAACTGCAGATGCTGGGTTACAAACAAAAAAGGACACAAAGTTCTGGAGTAACTCAGCGGGTCAGGCAGCATCTCTGGAGAGCATGGACAGGCGACATTTCGGGTTGGGACCTTTCTTTCAGAAATGTATGGAAATGCACAGTGTATGACTGACAGAATTGGCCCACAGTTAAGTTTAGTTTAGTTTAGAGAAACAGCGCGGCAACAGGCCCTTCGGCCCACTGAGTCCATGCCGACCAATGGTCAGCCTTACACGAGTTCTATGTTATCCCACTTTCACTTCCTACAGACGAGGGGCAATTTACAGAAGCCAATTAACCCGCACGTCTTTGGAGTGACTGGATGTGGAGAGGATGTTTTCACAAGTGGGAGAGTCTAGGACCAGAGGCCACAGCCTCAGAATAAAGGGACGTACCTTTGGAAAGGAGATGAGGAGGAATTTCTTTAGTCAGAGGGTGGTGAATCTGTGGAACTCATTGCCACAGAAGGCTGTGGAGGCCAAGTCACTGGATATTTTTAAAGCAGAGATAGATAGAGTCTTGATTAGTACGGGTGTCAGGGGTTATGGGGTGAAGCCAGGAGAATGGGGTTAAGAGGGAAAGATAGACCAACCATTATTGAATGGCGGACTAGACTTGATGGGCCGAATGGCCTAATTCTGCTCCTAACACTTATGAACTTAGGAAAGAGAAAGAAGCCAATTAACCTACAAATCTGCACGTCTTTGGAGTGTGGGAGGAAACCGGAGCACCCGGAGAAAACCCTCGCAGGTCACGGGGAGAACGTGCAAACTCCGTACAGACAGCACCCGAGGTTAGGATGGAACCCGGGCGTCTGGTGCCTTGAGGCAGCGGCTCTACCGCCGCGCCACCCTGCCCGCCACAATGTCCGTGTCTAAGGTGATGCCAAGCCCTTGATGGTGAGGGGGAATGCCAGTCCCCGGAGTCAAGGCAGTGAAGCTTTGCGGCGCGGATTCTGGAGTGAAAGGCAGAGCAGATTTACGCTGGGTGAGGTAACCCCTTGAAGAAAGGATTGTTGTCTCCTGGGGCCGGAGACTGCAACTGACCTCATCGCTTCCACCGGGCCTGGGCCTCCAGCACTGTATTGATTTCCACATCACATGATGGGGTGAGTGCACGAACATGTAACGTTGGACAACGTATGTCTACTAACGACAGACACAGAATGCCGGAGTAACTCAGCGGGACAGGCAGCATCTCTGGAGAGAAGGAACGGGTGACGTTTCATGTCGAGACCCTTCTTCAGACTGAGATTTTAGATTTAGATTTAGAGATACAGCGCGGAAACAGGCCCTTCGGCCCACCGGGTCCGCGCCGCCCAGCGATCCCCGCACATTAACACTATCCTACACACACTAGGGACAATTTTTACATTTACCCAGTCAATTAACCTACAAACCTGCACGTCTTTGGAGTGTGGGAGGAAACTGAAGATCTCGGAGAAAACCCACGCAGGTTACGGGGAGAACATACAAACTCCGTACAGACGGCGCCCGTAGTCAGGATCGAACCTGAGTCTCTGGCGCTGCATTCGCTGTAAGGCAGAAACTCTACCGCTGCGCCACCGTGCCTCCCGAGAGTCAGGGGAGAGGGAGACACAGAGATAAGGAAGGGTAAGGTGTGAAAACACAGATCAAAGAGGACGATGCTCAAGGAAATGTAAAATGGTTCATTGTTAGCTGAGGGGAAGAGGTATACAATCGGTAATATTTAATCACAAGGACAATAAACTGAACCAAAGTAAACATACTGAAGTCTGAAGAAGGGTCTCGACACGAAACGTCACCTATCCATGTTCTCCAGATATGCTGCCTGATCCACTGAGTTACTCCAGCACTTTGGGACTTAAAAAATATATATCCGTACTCCACATCTTGGCAGCGCTGGAATACAGTGGGATCTCACCATCTTACAATCCCTTGACACCATGAAAGCTTTCACATATATTTTGATAAGCTTACTTTAGAGATACAGCGTGGAAACAGGCCCTTCGGCCCACCGAGTCCGCACTGACCAGCGATCCCCGCACACTAACACTATCCTACAGACACTAAGGGTCATTTACAAGTTACCAGGCCAATTAACCTACAAACAGGAAACATGTTCCCAATGTTGGGAGAGTCCAGAACAAGGGGCCACAGTTTAAGAATAAGGGGTAGGCCATTTAGAACCGAGATGAGGAAAAACTTTTTTAGTCAGAGAGTTGTGAATCTGTGGAATTCTCTGCCTCAGAGGGCAGTGGAGGCCAATTCTCTGAATACATTCAAGAGAGAGCTAGATAGAGTTCTTAAGGATAGCGGAGTGAGGGGGTATGGGGAGAAGGCAGGAACGGGGTACTGATTGAGAATGATCAGCCATGTTCACATTGAATGGCAGTGCGGGCTCGAAGGGCCGAATGGCCTACTCCTGCACCTATTGTCTATTGTCTATAACCCTGTATGTCTTTGAAGTGTGGGAGGAAACCAGAGCTCCCGGAGAAAACCCACGCAGGTCACAGAGAGAACTCCATGGAAACAACACCCACAGTCAGGATAGAACCCGGGTCTCCGGATCTGTGACGATACAATACGATACGATGCGATAGAACTTTATTTATCCCAGGAGGGAAATTGATCTGCCACCAGTCATAAAAAGCACAAAATACATGAAACATGAAATTAAAGCGATGAGTGGAAAGGATTGGAACAGTGCAAAGATTGGGGAGGAGAGGGGAGTCAGTCTCAGTCTCAGTCTCCCCCACGACAGAAGGAGGAGGAGTTGTACAGTTTGATAGCCACAGGGAAGAAGGATCTCCTGTGGCGTTCTAGATTTTAGATTTAGATTTAGAGATACAGCGCGGGAACAGGCCCTTCGGCCCACTGGGTCCGCGCCGCCCAGCGATCCCCGCACATTAACACTATCCTTCACCCACTAGGGACAATTTTTTTATTTTTTTTTACATTTGCCCAGCCAATTAACCTACAAACCTGTACGTCTTTGGAGTGTGGGAAGAAACCGAAGATCTCGGAAAAAACCCACGCAGGTCACGGGGAGAACGTACAAACTCCGTACAGATGGCGCCCGTAGTCAGGATCGAACCTGAGTCTCCGGCGCTGCATTCGCTGTAAGGCAGCAACTCTACCGCTGCGCCACCGTGCCGCCCTGCATCTTGTGTTGTGCTGCATCTTGGTGGGACCAGTCTGTTGCTGAAGGTGCTCCTCAGGTTGACCAGTGTGTCACGGAGGGGGTGAGCTGTATTGTCCAGGACCCTCCGCAGTTTGAGGACCATCCTCCCCTCCAAGACCACCTCCCGTGAATCCAACTCCAACTCCACCCCCAGGACGGAGCCAGCCTTCCTGACGAGTTTGTTGATCCTGTTGGAGCCTGCGGCCTTCGCCCTGCTGCCCCGGCACACGGCAGCGAAGAAGATGGCTACCAGCGATTGGTAGAACATCTGCAGCATCTCACTGCAGATGTTGAAGGAGCAGAGCCTTCTCAAAAAGTACAGCCGACTCTGTCCCTTCCTGTACAGGGTCTAGGCATTCCTGGACAAGTCCAGATTACTGTCCAGGTACACTCCAAGGTTTTTGGAGTGCACATCCACACCATTGATGGAGACAGGGGACAGGGGTATTCCTCTCCTTCTAAAGTCCACCACCAATTCCTTAGTCTTGTCGGTGTTGAGCTGCAGGTGGTTCAGCCCACACCACTCAACTAAGTCGTTGACTGCACCTCTGCATTCAGTTCCCCCCACCCCCTCCCGTCACATGCAGCCCATAATTGCAGCAACTCTGCCGCCAGGCCAACGTGCCGCCCTGAAAGCTGCAACAACGTTGACCGTCAGTTCTGAATTCTGCTTAGAAACATTGACTGCCCCTGTCGTTCTTTGATCTTTTATGTGATGTTCGCTTGGAAAATTAAATCAAAGACTTGCTACTGTGTGTGAATTCCCATCTAATGCTATCAAACTGTGTTTTATTTGTTTAGAGATACAGCGCGGAAACAGGCCCTTCAGCCCACCGAGTCCGCGCCGACCAGCGATCCCCGCACACTAACACCATCCTACACCCACTAGGGACAATTTTTACATTTGCCCAGCCAATTAACCTGCAGACTTGTACGTCTTTGGAGTGTGGGAGGAAACCGAAGATCTCGGAGAAAACCCACGCAGGTCACGGGGAGAACGTACAAACTCCGTACAGGCAGCACCCGAAGTCGGGATGTTACCCGGGTCTCCGGCGCTGCATTCGCTGTAAGGCGGCAACTCTACCGCTGCGCCACCGTGACTGTCGAGACCGTTATTTGGTGAGAATTCGAGATTTAAATCAGCTGATTAAAAATTTCACAATTCATCCACCAGAATGTATTAAACATTTTTTTCTACCCACACTATGCTAACGACAAGGAGAGATTGGATTAGCAAGGAGAGGTTGGACAGACTTGGATTGATTTCTCTTGAGCTTCGGAGGCTGAGACGAGACTTTAGACTTTAGAGATACAGCGCGGAAACAGGTCCTTCGGCCCACTGAGTCTGCACCGACCGGGCGATCACACCATACCCTAGCACTATCCTACACGTTAGGGCCAATTTTACCGATACCAATTAACCTACAAACCTGTACTGTACGTCTTTGGAGTGTGGGAGGAAACCGGGGCGCCCGGAGAAAACCCACGAGGTCACAGGAAGAATGTACAAACTCCGTACAGACAGCACCCGTGGTCAGGGTGGAACCCGGGTCTCCGGCGCTGTGAGGCAGCAGCTCTACCCGCCGCGCCGCCGCGCCCACAATCATTTCTCGGCGGTCACGTCTGCCCACGTCTGGCTCCGGATTGGCTGCCAATTGCATCCGGAGGAGCAATTAAGCAATAACTTCCGCTTCACAGTTGAGAAAGGAGGAAATAATTATCTTGTGCACTTATTAAATGTCAACATAGTTTACTTTTCCATAAATCACTCGTCCGAGGAAACTAACCTTCCTGAGCTTTGGCGGTGATTGGATTTGTATTGATTCTGCCGGTGTTGTGCTGAGGAGTTTATTCCACTGTTCCATAGCCCAGGGATAACAGATGGCCGGTGCACCACAGTGTTACAGTGCAGGCTCCCCCCACTCGCCCAGCCACCCCGACCCCAGCTCTGACAGAAAGCCCCGCCAGTAGGGGTTGCCAACTTCCTCACTCCCAAATAAGGGGCAAAAGGTGACGTCACCGCCCCGCGTCCCACGTGACCTCACCCAGCCAACGGCCACGTGCTCCCGCTCCACCAATGACAGCCACCCGGGCCGGGAGGTGGGTTGCTACGCAACCTCTGTTAGGCGGTGCCCGGGCCCCCGGGCCTACACTGTCCGAGCCCACAGTGGCCCCCGGGCCCACAGTGTCGGGGCCTACAGTGTCTGGGCCCACAGTGTCGGGGCCTACAGTGTCTGGGCCAACAGTGGCCCCCGGGCCCACAGTGTCCGGGCCCACACTGTCTGGGCCTACAGCGGCCCCCGGGGTCTGCACTGTCCGAGCCCACAGTGGCCCCCGGGCCCACAGTGTCGGGGCCTACAGTGTCGGGGCCTACAGTGTCTGGGCCTACAGTGGCCCCCGGGCCCACAGTGTCCGGGCCCACACTGTCTGGGCCTACAGCGGCCCCCGGGGTCTGCACTGTCCGGGCCTACAGTGCCTGGGCCTTCAGAGTCGGGGCCCACAGTGTCTGGGCCTACAGTGGCCTTCGTGCCCACATTGTCCGGGCCTACAGTGGCCCCCGGGCCCACAGTGTCCGGGCCTACAGTGTCCGGGCCTACACTGTCCAGCCCTACAGTGCCTCCCCGGGCCTACACTGTCCGGTCCTACAGCCTCCCCATGCTGGGCTTAATATGGGACAAGGGCGGTCCCGTACGGGACAAACCAATTTAGCCCAATATACGGGATGTCCCGGCTAATACGGGACAGTTGGCAACCCTACCCGCGAGTGTCCACCACATGGTTGAGGGATGTCAGGGCCTCTGCAGGCCTCTCTGCTCATGAACATGGTCTGCGAGGAACTGCAGATCATAAGGTCATAAGTGATAGGAGTAGAATTCGACCATTCGGCCCATCAAGTCTACTCCGCCATTCAAACACCTCTCCCTCCCAACCCCATTCTCCTGCCTTCTCCCCATAACCCCTGACACCCGCACTAATCAAGAATCTCTCCATCTCTGCCTTAAATATATCCGCTGACTTGGCCTCCACGGACTATACCCTATATCCTGGCTACTGTTTGAGGGCCTGTAAATAACTCCCATTAGGGTCTTTTTGCCCACTTATAATTTCTCAGCTCTATCCACAATGACTCTACATCATCTACTCCCATGTCACCCCTCTCTAAGGACCGAATTTAAATCCTGACCAGCAGAGCTTACCCCACCCCCCTTCTGCCCACCTTTCTGTCTTTCTGATGAGACGTATAACCCCGAATATTCGGTTCCCAGCTCTGATACCCTTGCTCCATAATGCCTACAACATCATACCTGCCAATTACCAACTGTGCTGAGCCGGCTGTACTTTTTGAGAAGGCTCCGCTCCTTCAACGTCTGCAGTGAAATGCTGCAGACGTTCTGCCAGTCGGTGGTAGCCAGTGACATCTTCTTCGCTGCCGTGTGCCGGGGCAGCAGGGCGAAGGCCGCGGGCTCCAACAGGATCAACAAACTCGTCAGGAAGGCTGGCTCTGTCCTGGGGGTGGAGTTGGAGTTGGATTCAGCGGAGGTTGTCTTGGAGGGGAGGATGCTCCTCAAACTGCGGAGGGTCCTGGACAATACAGCTCACCCCCTCCGTGACACACTGGTCAACCTGAGGAGCACCTTCAGCAACAGACTGGTCCCACCGAGATGCAGCACAGAACGCCACAGGAGATCCTTCTTCCCTGTGGCTATCAAACTGTACAACTCCTCCCCCTTCTGTCATGGGGTAGACTGACTCCCTCCCCCCCTACCCCCCTCCCCATCCCCTCCCCATCCCCCCCTCCCCCCCTCCCCATCCCCTCCCCATCCCCCCCCCCCCCCCCCAATCTTTGCACATCCCCAATCCTTTCCACTTGTCACTTTAATTTCATGTTTCATGTATCTTGTTGTGTTTTATGACTGTTGGCAGATCAATTTCTCTCCTGGGATGAATAGAGTTCTATCGTATTGTATCGTAACGTATCATAACGTATTGTATCGTATCGTATCATCTCATATCATACAGCGTCTTCGCCCGCCCCGGATCGCGGGGCTTGGGTCGTCCCGCTGCGGACCTTTCACCGTCCGGCGCGGCCTGGAACGTGGCAACTTCAACAGCCTGACCGCGGGAGAAGACGGCAGAGGAAGAGAAAAGACACTCTGGCCTTCCATCACAGTGAGGAGGTGACTGGAGGAGACTCACTGTGATGGATGTTTCTTTTTTTTTGTGTTGGTTGGGGTTGTGTAATTTGCTTATTTTATTGCTTTTATTGTTGGACTGTGGGTGACGAAATTTCGTCCAAAAACCTGTTTTTTGGATGACAAATAAAGATATCCTGAATCCTGAATCCTGAATCTCGTTTTGTATCATATCGTATCATAACGTATCATATCGTATCATCTCGAAGGTATTTATTCACAAAATGCTGGAGTAACTCAGCAGGTCAGGCAGCATCTCAGGAGAGAAGGAATGGGCGACGTTTCGGGTCGAGACCCTTCTTCAGACTGCCCTATCGTATCATCTCGTATTGTAACGTATCATATCGTACCATATCATATCGCATCGTATCGTATTGTATTGCATCCTATTGTATCATCTCGTATCGCATCATATCGTATCATATCATATCGCATCATATCGTATCATATCGTATCATATCATATCGTATCATATCATATCGCATCATATCGTATCATATCGTATCATATCATATCGTATCATATCGTATCATATCATATCGCATCATATCGTATCATATCGTATCATATCGTATCATATCATATCGTATCATATCATATCGCATCATATCGTATCATATCATATCGTATCATATCGTATCATATCATATCGCATCATATCGTATCATATCGTATCATATCATATCGCATCGTATCGTATCATCTCGTATTGTAACATATTGTATCATATCGTATCATATTATCTCTTATCGTATAGTATGGTATCACCTCGTATCATAACGTATCATATTGTATTGTATCATATCATCTCGTATCATCTCATTTCGTATCGTATCGTATTATCACGTATCGTATCGTAACGTATTGCATCGTATCGTATCATATCATATCGTATCGTACTGTATCGTATAGTTATTGTAATCAGCATCATGCTGAACATGGCCCAATGGTGCCGGTGGTGAGAGGACTTGCCTGAACTGTTTCCGGAGCTGCTGATAGAACTTGCTTTGATTGGCAATTTGTTGTGAAGATGTGCCTGATCTGGGTGTGGGTGAAGGGAGTGGAGATGGGGAAGGGTGCAGGCACCCTGGGGCCACGGTTTAACCGGGGGAGGATGCAGGAGCTGCTGTGAAATGCTCCTCAGCCGGTGACATGGAGTAAAGCAGAAGCCTTGTGTGGGTGACACGCACCAAGGGGCTGTCAGTGGCTGAGAGGCAGCTCTGGTAATGACCCTCTCTCCCCAGCTGAATGGGAGATTTCATTCACGGCCACGAGCAACACCACTCACAGTGGGCAGTCCCCACCACACATCCCGCCACATCCCAGATTAACCCTTGCAGGCTCAGGAGCGCCGGGCCACAGTGCAGGGGGTGGCACGGTGGCACAGCGGTAGAGTTGCTGCACAGCTTAGTTTAGTTTAGAGATACAGCGCGGAAACAGGCCCTTCGGCCCACCGGGTCCGCGCCGACCAACGATCCCCGCACACTAACACTATCCTACACCCACTAGGGACAATTTTTACATTTGCGCAGCCAATTAACCCACAAACCTGCACGTCTTTGGAGTGTGGGACCGAAGATCTCGGAGAAAACCCACGCAGGTCACAGGGAGAACATACAAACTCCGTACAGACGGCGCCCGTAGTCGGGATGGAACCCGGGTCTCCGGCGCTGCATTCGCTGTAAGGCAGCAACTCTACCGCTGGGCCACCGTGCTGCACAGTTAGACAATAGACAATAGGTGCAGGAGGAGGCCATTCGGCCCTTCGAGCCAGCACCACCATTCAACGTGATCATGGCTGATCATCCACAATCAGTATCCCATTCCTGCCTTTTCCCCATACCCCCCTGACTCCGCTATCCTTAAGAGCTCTATCTAGCTCTCTCTTGAATGCATTCAGAGAATTGGCCTCCACTGCCTTCTGAGGCTGAGAATTCCACAGCTTCACAACTCTCTGACTGAAAAAGTTTTTCCTCATCTCCGTTCTAAATGGCCTATCCCTTATTCTTAAACTGTGGCCCCTGGTTCTGGACTCCCCCAACATTGGGAACATGTTTCCTGCCTCTAACGTGTCCAACCCCTTAATAATCTTATACATTTCGATAAGATCCCCTCTCATCCTTCTAAATTCCAGTGTATACAAGCCTAGTCGCTCCAGTCTTTCAACATACGACAGTCCCGCCATTCTGGGAATTAACCTAGTAAACCTACGCTGCACGCCCTCAATAGCAAGAATATCCTACCTCAAATTTGGAGTTGCTGCACAGTTGCTGCCCAGTGGTGCAGCGGTAGAGTTCTGCTCTCCAGACAAGCCACCTGACCCACTGAGTTACTCCAGCACTTTGTAAACCAGCATCATTGTTTTTACCAAGAACTACGACCTCTTTTCAATGAATAGGAAAAAATATCAAGGTAGAAAATATAAACTTGCAAACAAATTTAAAACCTGCATAAATGTGTACTTTACTTTCAATGGGGAATTGAATGAAATCGATAGCGGGATGTATTTTAATAACTCATTGCCTGGACATCGGCAGAGTATTAATAATCCAACGTATAATGAAGACTGACAGGCAAACGATCAATAAATATGTATCGCTGGAAGCAGAGAGGCCTGGCACAGAGCAGGTATATGTACAGGGGGAGGGGGGTTTAGTTTAGTTTAGTTTAGTTTAGAAATACAGCAAGAAAAAAGGCCCTTCACCCTCTGTGTCTGCACCGACCAGCGATGCCCGCACTTTAGCACTATCCCACACACACCAGGGACAATTCACAATTTTACTAAACCCATTTAACCTACAAACCTGAACGTCTCTGTGGAGAGTAGTGCGATCGGCTGAACGCAACATGGGAACTACACTCACCCCCCTGCAGGACCTATACATCAGGAGGTGCAGATCCAGAGCCAGCAACATTATGGGGGACCCCTACCACCCCAGCAACGGACTGTTCCAGCTGCTACGGTCAGGCAAACGCCTCCGCTGTCACGCTGTGGAAACGGAGAGGATGAGACGGAGTTTCTTCCCACAGGCCATCAGGACTTAACTCTCATATCACCAGGAACTCATTTAATTTACTGTATTAATTTGTATTTTGTGTTAAAACTTTTTTGAATTTTTCTTTTCTCTTTTTTTTTCTATTGTGTTTTGTAGTTTAGCACAATCCGCAGGCGTTGCCACTTTCATTTCACTGCACTTCTTGTATATGTATGTGACAAATAAACTTGACTTGACTTGACTTGTCTTTGGAGTGTGGGAGGAAATTGGAGATCTCGGAGAAAACCCACGCAGGTCACGGGGAGAACGTACAAACTCCGTACAGACAGCGCCCGTAGTCGGGATGGAACCCGAGTCTCTGGCGCTGTAAATTGTACAATCAGTTTTAGTTTTTAGTTTTAGAGATACAGAGTGGATACTCCGGGTTTTCTCCGGGTGCTCCGGTTTCCTCCCACACTTCAAAGACGTCCAGGTTTGTAGGTTAATTGTCTTCATATAATTGGAAGTTGTCCCTAGCGCGTAGGTGTGTGTTCATGCGGTCATCATAAGGTCCTTTCCCACAACTAGCGTAGGCCATGAATGGGACTAGGAGTTAACATGGACCTCAATTTCCTTCCTCTTATCTTGAGCTTACAAACTCCTGCTTTTACACAACTGCCATGAGGGAATTATACACAGGTAACAGTAACTGGGTAATAATAACCAGGTAATAGTGACTAGTTTTAGATTTTAGATTTAGATTTTAGATTTAGAGATACAGTGCAGAAACAGGCCCTTCGGCCCACTGGGTCCGCGCCGCCCAGCGATCCCCACACATTAACACTATCCTACACCCACTAAGGACAATTTTTTACATTTACCAAGCCAATTAACCTACATACTTTGGAGTGTGGGAGGAAACCGAAGATCTCAGAGAAAACCCACGCAGGTCACGGGGAGAACGTGCAAACTCCGTACAGACGGCGCCCGTAGTCAGGATCGAACCCGAGTCTCCGGCGCTGCATTCGCTGTAAGGCAGCAACTCTACCGCTGCGCCACCGTGACTGCCTTAGGTAAAATGACACGGTAATTATGACTAACTATAACCAGGTAACAATGTACAGGTAATAACGACCAGGTAAAAGAAACCAGTTAAAATGACCAGATAAAATGATTAAGTAATTGTAACGAGGTAACAGTAACCTGATAATAATTACCAGACAATAGTGACCAGTTAATAGTCACCAGGTAATAGTAACCAGGAAAGACATGACCAGGTAAAGGTGACCAGGTAAGAATGACCAGGTAATCTCTTTTTATTGAATGAATAAAGAAAATGCTTAAAACACTCAGCAGGTCAGGCAGCATCTGTGGAGAGAGAAACCGAGCTGTGGAGAGAGAAAGGTCACTGATCTTTCTTTAGATTTGCTGTCTGTGTTTTTTAGTTTCGTTTAGAGGTAAAGTGCGGAAACAGGGCCTTCGGCCCATTGAGTCCACACTGACCAACGATCCCCCGAATACTGATTCCATGTTATCCCACTTTTGCATCCTACACACTCGAGACAATTTACAGAAGCCAATTCACCTACAAACCTGTACGTCTTTGGAATGTGGGGGGAAACCGGAGCACCCGGAGAAAACCCACGCAGTCATGGGGAGAATGTGCAAACTCGGTTTGGACAGCGCCTGTGGTCAGGATGGAACCGGGGTCTCTGGCGCTGTGAGGCAGCAACTCTACCGCTGCGCCACCGCGCTGGCACGTTCTGTTTTGCTTTTTGCCGCTGGTTTATTGACGTGGATTCACGGAAACTAAGGGCCAGGAGTCCAGGAACGCCTTGGCCTTCATTGAAAAGCGACACCTAAGTTCTAGATCTAGTTCTGGGTCCTCCCACATCCCACCCCACAACCACACGACACGCACAACTCTATGGAGCGGGGGAACTAATGCCTTGTGAGCGGACACATCTTACACAAGTTCACAAGTTATTGGAGCAGAATTAGGCCATTTGGCCCATCGAGTCGACTCCGCCATTCAATCAAGGCTGATCTCTGCCTCCTAATCCCATTCCACTGCCTTCTCCCCATAACCCTTGACACCCGTTCTAATCAAGAATTTGTCTATCTCTGCCTTAAAAATATCCACTGACTTTTTTAGATTTAGAGGTACAGCGCGGAAACAGGCCCTTCGGCCCACCGAGTCCGCGCCGCCCAGCGATCCCTGCACATTAACACTATCCAATTTTTACATTTTACCCAGTCAATTAACCTACATACCTGTACGTCTTTGGAGTGTGGGAGGAAACCGAAGATCTCGGAGAAAACCCACGCAGGTCACGGGGAGAACGTACAAACTCCATACAGACAGCGCCCGTAGTCAGGATCGAACCTGAGTCTCCGGCGCTGCATTCGCTGTAAGACAGCAATTCTACCGCTGCGCCACCGTGCCGCTTCAGCCCTCTGTGGCAATGAGTTCCACAGATTAACTACCCTCTGACTAAAGACCAACCTGATCTCCCGGTGGCTGAGCACTTCAACTCCCCCTCCCACTCCCAGTCTGACCTTTCTATCATGGGCCTCCTCCAGTGCCATAGTGAGGCCCACCGGAAATTGGAGGAACAGCACCTCATATTTCGCCTGGGCAGCTTGCAGCCCAGCGGTATGAACATTGACTTCTCTAACTTTAGATAGTTCCTCTGTCCCTCTCTTCCCCTCCCCCTTCCCAGTTCTCCCTCTATCTTCCTGTCTCCACCTTTATCCTTCCTTTGTCCCGCCCTCCTGACATCAGTCTGAAGAAGGGTCTTGACCCGAAACGTCACCCATTCCTTCTCTCCTGAGATGCTGCCTGACCTGCTGAGTTACTCCAGCATTTTGTGAAATAAACACCTTCGATTTGTACCAGCATCTGCAGTTATTTTCTGACTAAAGAAGTACCTCCTCACTTCCTTTCTAAAATGGGCCCTTGCCCCTCATGAATTTCCCAGAACCTCCACAGAATTGCTCTGTTATGTAGGAAATAATAAAATATTGATATATTACCATTTTAATTTGATGATATATCAACATGAAACGTCTGATTCATTCTGGCCTAATTATAGCAGCCCCTCTCGCTCCAGATTCGCCTGCCTCAGCACTTTTTCAAAAACCCATGACCCATTCTTCTACTTGTTTATAAAAAGTGAATTCTCTTTGCTCCAAATCTCTGGAGACTGTTCGCGCCGTGCTCAGAAGATAGGGGGAAGTCTCTTATTCTGACAGAAAGCAAAGGCGATGTGCAAACTGCACATGCTGTAAATCCTCCTGCTGATTGTGTCAGTAGGATCCGTAAACCTGAGGACAGAGACCGGAAAATGATGGGGCATTGGAGCAGGGGATGATGGGGAGAGGGAGCACGCCAACGATAGAGCATTGTGTAGGAAGGAACACCATACAGACACAAAAAGCTGGAGTAACTCAGCGGGACAGGCCGCATCTCTGGAGAGAGGGAACAGGTGACGTTTCGGGTCGAGACCCTTCTCAAGGACCCGCAGATGCTGGTTCAACTGAAGATGGACACAAAAAGTTGGAGTAACTCAGCGGGACAGGCAGCATCCCTGGAGAAAAGGAATGGGTGACATTTCGGTTCAAGACCCTTCTTCAGACTGGGGGTCAGGGGAGAGGGAAACGGGAGATATAGACGGTGATGAAGAGAGATGTAGAAAATATGAAGGAAAGATATGCAAAAACGCAAAGATGATAAAGGAAACGGGCCATTGTTAGCTGTGGGCTCGGTGAACAATGCGACTCCACAAGAGGTCTTTGAAGCTGGTACGACTTGGGTGGAGGAGGGTTGGAGAGAGGAGGAATGCAAGGGTAACTTGACGTTAGAGAAACCAAAGCTCATACCGCTGGGCTGTAAGCTGCCCAAGCGAAATATGAGATGCTGGTAGGGTTTACCTGAATACTGCCTGGATTAGTTCAATCTAGTTTAGTTTATTATAATGAGTACCGAGGTACAGTGAGAAGCTTTTGTTGCGAGCAATCCAGCCAGTGGAAAGACAATACACGATTACAATCGAGTTGTTTACAGTGTATAGATAGATGATGAAGGGAATACCGCTTAGTGCAAGATAAAGTCTGGTAAAGTCTGACCAACGATAGTCCGAGAGTCGCCAAAGAGGTTGATGCTAAATCAGGACCGCTCTCCAGCTGTTGATAGGATGGATCAGTTGCCCGATAACAGCTGGGAAGAGACTGTTGTTGAATCTGGAGGGGTGCATTTTCACTCCTCAGTACCCGGGTCTCTGGCGCTGTAAGGCTGCAACTCGACCGCTGCGCCACCAAGCAGCACCGGGAGATAGTGTTATAGTGGGAGAGGCAGGGAGAGTGCGCTCAGGGTGTTGCCACGGCAACAGTGACAGTCTGCGAGCTGCCTCCATCTTCACTATAGAGACCAGCCTTCGCAACTTCAAAGGGCCGCCGATCACATCTGAGATGCTTTGATGAAGCTTCCCAATTGAGAAGACTTTCTGAAAGTCTTGTTGCTCCAAAGACTGAGGCGGATCATTCCGGAAACAGCAGCCAGGGGAAGCTGGGAGTTTCTGTGTGTGTGTGGTTCAGTCTCACGCACAGCTAGAAAACAGGCCCTTCGGCCCACCGAGTCCACGCCGACCAGCGATCCCCGTACACGAACACTATCCTACACACACTAGGGACAATTTACAATTTTACCAAAGTCAATTAACCAACAAACTTGCACGTCTTTGGGATGTGGGAGGAAATTGTCCCCAGTGTGTCGAGTGAGTGAGTGAATGGGTAGGGATGGGATAACATAGAGTAGAACTAGTGTGATCAGGTGATCATTGATCAGCATGGACTCAGTGGGCCGAAGGGCCTGTTTTTGCGCTCTCTCTCTAAACCAAACCTATCATGCATAGGGACCCTTCTTCAGACTGATTCAATGAACCTCAAGCTTCTGATCACTGTGAATGGGGTCGAGGAAAATCTCAAATCTCAGAGGGCAGCACGGTGGCGCAGCGGTAGAGTTGCTGCCTTACAGCGCTTGCAGGGCCAGAGACCCGGGTTCGATCCCGACTACGGGCGCCGTCTGTACGGAGTTTGTACGTTCTCCCCGTGACCTGCATGGGTTTTCTCTGAGATCTTCGGTTTCCTCCCACGCTCCAAAGACGTGCAGGTTTGCAGGCTGATTGGCTTTGGTTTATGTGTAAATTGTCCCTCGTTGTGTGTAGGATGGTGTTAATGTGTGGGGTGATCATTGGTCGAAGCGGACTCGTCGGGCCGAAGGGCCTGTTTCTGCGCTGCGTCGCTCGGCCAAACGAAACTAAAAACTAAACATCGTTCTGGGAATGTGAATGCAGGCAGATTTGCGAAACCCAGCATGTCCAGGCCTGCCTTGGATGGGAGTTCCCCATCCTGCTCTGTCCCAATACGACCTCAGCCAAACCCTCTGCACCCTTGGCAGAGAGCTGTGCCTCCCCCCATCCAGAAATGCACGCCACACCCACCCCTAACAGCCCACCCAACATCCCAACCCTCCTCTAACCAGCTCTTAGAAAACATAGAAAATAGGTGCAGGAGGAGGCCATTTGGCCCTTCGTGCCACCACCGCCATTTATTGTGATCATGGCTGATCATCCACAATCAGTAACCCGTGCCTGCCTTCCCCCCATATCCCTTCATTCCGCTAGCCCCTAGACCTCCATCTAACTCTCTCTTAAATCCATCCAGTGAATTGGCCTCCACTGCCCTCTGTGGCAGAGAGTTCCACAGATTCACAACTCTCTGGGTGAAAAAAAAATTATCTTGGGTTTCAATGGGGCAGGGCAGAGATGGTGAGGGTGGGGTGGGGTGGGACCGAGGTGGTGGCGAGGATGGGTACTGGGTGTGGATGGGTACTGGGTGTGGATGGGTGCTGGGTGAGGGTGGGTGCTGGGTGAGGGTGGGTAAGGGTGGGTGCTGGGTGAGGGTGAGGATGGGTGAGGGTGAGGATGGGTGAGGGTGAGAGTGGGTGAGGGTGAGGATGGGTGACGGTGAGGATGGGTGAGGGTGAGGATGGGTGAGGGTGAGGATGGGTGAGGGTGAGGATGGGTGAGGGTGAGATGGGTGCTGGGTGAGGATGGGTGCTAGGTGAGGGTGGGGGAGGGTGGGGGAGGGTGGGTGAGGGTGGGGGAGGGTGGGTGAGCCTGGGTGAGGGTGAGTGAGGGTGGGTGAGGGTGAGGATGGGTGAGGGTGAGGATGGGTACTGGGTGAGGGTGGGTGCTGGGTGAGGTGGGTGCTGGGTGAGGTGGGTGCTGGGTGAGGTGGGTGCTGGGTGAGGTGGGTGCTGGGTGAGGTGGGTGCTGGGTGAGGGTGGGTGCTGGGTGAGGTGGGTGCTGGGTGAGGTGGGTGCTGGGTGAGGGTGGGTGCTGGGTGAGGGTGGGTGCTGGGTGAGGGTGGGTGCTGGGTGAGGTGGGTGCTGGGTGAGGGTGGGTGCTGGGTGAGGTGGGTGCTGGGTGAGGTGGGTGCTGGGTGAGGGTGGGTGCTGTGTGAGGGTGGGTGCTGGGTGAGGTGGGTGCTGGGTGAGGGTGGGTGCTGGGTGAGGGTGGGTGCTGGGTGAGGTGGGTGCTGGGTGAGGTGGGTGCTGGGTGAGGGTGGGTGCTGGGTGAGGTGGGTGCTGGGTGAGGGTGGGTGCTGGGTGAGGGTGGGTGCTGGGTGAGGTGGGTGCTGGGTGAGGTGGGTGCTGGGTGAGGTGGGTGCTGGGTGAGGTGGGTGCTGGGTGAGGTGGGTGCTGGGTGAGGGTGGGTGCTGGGTGAGGTGGGTGCTGGGTGAGGTGGGTGCTGGGTGAGCTGGGGCAGAGTGTAGTTTAGCTTAGTTTAGAGATGCAGAACAGAAACAGGCCCTTCGGCCCAAAGAATCCAGGCCGACCCCTCGATCACCCGCTCACACCAGTTCTGCGTTATCCCACTTTCCCATCCTACACCCCTACACACGGGGGGGGGTAATTTACGGAAGGCAATTAACCTACAAACCCGCACGTCTTCGGGGTGCGGGAGGAAACCGGAGCACCGGGAGAAAACCCACGAGGTCACATTGAGACCGTGCGTACAAACACCACTCGGAGACAGCGCCTGTAGCCAGGATCGAACCAGAGTCTCAGGGGCCGTGAGGCAGCGAGTCCTTACAGTGCAGTGGCACAGGTGGGAGTGGGCTTGTTTGGGAGTGGTCGGAGCTGGTGAGGGTGGGTGGGGAGAGGGGGATGGGGAGGTAGAGTGGGTTTGGACAGAGTGGTTGGGGGTGGAGTGTGGTGGGACTGCCTGAGGTTGGTGGGGAGATGCTGGAAGGGTGAGGTGTGGCTGGGGCTGATAGAAAATAGATGCAGTAGGCCATTTGGGCTGTCTCAAAGGGCCGAATGGCCTCCTCCTGCACCTATTTTCCGTATCTATGTAAACAAACAACGACACATCTGAGAAGCAGGTTACGCTGCCTTACTGAAGAGGCTGATTTGAGTGCTGGCCTGCTTCCCTCTCTCGTACAAAGTCACCATTATGCAGTAATGATGACCGTAGCAAAGCTCGGTCTTCGTTGCCGGCAGCCCAGGGCTCAGGGCGATCCACCTCTAATTGCTTTTTGATGGCACCGAGCCCATGAACTCACGATGCATTGTATATTTCTGCCAGGAGAATTATGCAGGGCATTAACAGAGCGCGGGGACAAATTTGCTGTTTGAAAGACAAGCAATCATGGTAATTGGGTCTGAACTTTGAGAGGAGGTGTCAATAAAGAAGCTGTTAGGACGGTGTTGCCCGAGCTTTCCCCACTCAGAGGAGGGTGACAGCATCTTCCCTGACCTCCTCAGATCAAACCTGTAGGAAGGAACTGCAGACGCTGGTTTAAACCGAAGATAGACACAAAATGCTGGAGTAACTCAGCGGGACAGGCAGCATCTCTGGAGAGAAGGAATAAAGTCATAAGGTCACAAGGAATAGGAGTAGAATTGGGCCATTCGGCCCATCAAGTCTACTCCGCCATTCAATCATGACCGATCTATCTCTCTCCCTCCTCGCCCCATTCTCCTGCCTTCTCCCCATAACCTCTGACACCCGTACTAATCAACAATCTATCTATCTCTGCCTTAACAATATCCACTGACGGCCTCTACTGCCTTCAGTGGCAAAGAATTCCACAGATTCACCACCCTCTGACTAAAGAAATTTCTCCACATCTCCATCCTAAAAGAACGTCCTTTAATTCTGAGGCCGTGACCTCTGGTCCCAGACTCTCCCACTCGTGGAAACATCCTCTCCACATCCATAGGATGGGTGACGTTTCAGTCTGATGAAGGGTCTCGACCCGAAACGTCACCCATTCCTTCTCTCCAGAGATGCTGCCTGACCCGCTGAGTTACTCCAGCATTTTGAGTCTATCTTCACAGATCAAACCTGCAAAGCCGTGCAGAAGCAATGTCAGGAACAACAAAGAGCGGTGAAATCCCTGACTAGCCCCCACAAAGGCTCGGCGATCGTTTCGCTCAACACCTTCGCTCAGTCCGCCTTAACCAACCTGATCTCCCGGTGGCTGAGCACTTCAACTCCCCCTCCCACTCCCAGTCTGACTTTTCTGTCATGGGCCTCCTCCATTGTCATAGTGAGGCCCACCAGAAGTTCCGCTCCTTGACGTGCTACACATCAGTATAAGCGATTTCAACGGAGTGGTCCATCTTGCTCCTCTAGTATCTTTGCGCTCCACCAATGGCGGCCAGTGTGGGAATGGGAGGGGGGGGTTAAAGTGTTTAGCAACCGGGAGATCAGGTCGGTCCAGGCGGACTGAGCGAAGGTGTTCAGCGAAACGATCGCCCAGTCTACGTTTGGTCTTTTCACTGCATCTAACCAGTCGTACCCAGAGATAGTTATTGCTGCCAAACTTATTCCTGTGGACCTTGTTGAACTTTTGAGAAGGTCATAAAGACAAAGGCGCTTATCTTTTACATTCTATTTGTCCATACTTGATAGTTTTATAGTGTGTTTATTTCAAGGCAATATATCAAATTCCTCTTAAATGTCCACGCTGCATTAATGATGAGTGTTTCTTGCTGCAAGGTTGTAGTGGAGGGTTCTGTGTGATACTCTCAGGGTTATCAGCGATGATCAGTGGCAGCTCGTTTCTGTTCTCTCCCACCCCCCTCTTGTCTTCACTGGCACATATCTCCACAGGTCACCTCTGCCAGTTTGCATCAAACGCCATTCAATTGAAATCGAAAAAGCTGCAGCAAAGAACTGGTGCAACTGTTAGAGCCGCTGCCTCACGGCGCCAGAGACCCGGGTTCGGTCCCGACCCCGGGCGCTGTCTGTGTGTGGAGTTTGCGCGTTCTCCCCGTGACCGCGTGGGTTTCCTCCGGGCGCCCCGTCTTCCTCCCACATCCCAAAGACGTGCGGGTTTGTAGGTAGACACAAAACGCTGGAGTAACTCAGCGGGTCAGGCAGCATCTCCCGGAGAAGACAATAGGTGACGTTTCCGGTCAAGACCCTTCTGAATGTGTAGTAAATGGATGGCATAGTGAGAGGAGATAGACCCAAGGGGCGGCACGGTGGCGCAGTGGTAGAGTTGCCGCCTTACAGCGAGTGCAGCGCCGGAGACTCAGGTTCAATCCTGACTACGGGCGCCGTCTGTACGGAGTTTGTACGTTCTCCCCGTGACCTGCGTGGGTTTTCTCCGAGATCTTCGGTTTCCTCCCACACTCCAAAGACGTGCAGGTGTGTAGGTTAATTGGCTGGGTAAAATGTAAAAATTGTCACTAGTGTGTGTAGGATAGTGTTAGTGTGCGGGGATCGCTGGGCGGCGCGGACCCGGTGGGCCGAAGGGCCTGTTTCCGCGCTGTATCTCTAAAAATAAAAAAATTAATTAAAAAAAAACTAGTGTGAACAGGTCATATCCCTTTTTCGGACTGAAAGTAGAGGTGAGGGGGAGGGGGGGGGGGGGGAGGGAGGTTTTTTTTTTGTTGCCGACCTTGATTTGTTCTAGCCTTCTCTCGTCTCCAGTTTATTCCCCCCCACCACCCATCACCTCTACTTTCAGACAGAAAAACAGTTCCAACCCAAAATGTCACCTATTCCTTCTCACCAGAGACGCTGCCTGGCCCACTGAGTTACTCCAGCAAATTGTGTCTATCTTCAGTACAAATCCGCACGTCTGTTGATGCGGGTGAAAACCGGAGCGCCCGGAGGGAAACCCACGCAGTCACAGTCTTAAGTTGCCAGTTCTATTTTCTTTTGTGGAATTCTTCGTTATCTATTGAAGGGATCCAAGTCTCTTCCAGCTTTCTCCCTCCCACTACAATCAGTCTGAGGAAGGGTCCCAACCCGAAACATCGCCTGCTCATGTTGGGGATCTTATTGAAACATATAAAATTCTTAAGGGGTTGGAGAGGCTAGATGCGGGAAGATTGTTCCCGATGTTGGGGAATTCCAGAACCAGGGGTCACAGCTTCAGGATGAGGGGGAAGTCTTTTAGGACCAAGATGAGAAAACATTTCTTCACACAGAGAGTGGTGAGTCTGTGGAATTCTCTGCCACAGAAGGTAGTTGAGGCCAGTTCATTGGCTATATTTAAGAGGGAGTTAGATGTGGCCCTTATGGCTAAAGGGATCAGGAATATGGAGAGAAGGCAGGTACGGGATACTGAGCTGGATGATCAGCCATGATCATATTGAATGGCGGTGCAGGCTCGAAGGGCCGAATGGCCTACTCCTGCACCTATTTTCTATGTTTCTATGTTTCTATGTTTTAGAGAATGGTACAGAGAGCTGGAGTAACCCAGCGGGTCAGGCAGCATCTCCGGAGAACATGGATTTGTGACGTTTCAGGTCGGGTTCTTTCTTCAGACTGCTAGGTGACTACTTGAAGATTGTTATCCACGTTCTCCAGAGATGCTGCCTGACCCGTTGAGTTACTCCAGCACTTTGTGTCTTTTTTTGTCCCGTCTGAAGAAGGGTCCAGGCCAGAAACGTCACATATCCACGTTCTCCAGAGATGCTGCCTGACCCGCAGGGTTCCTCCAGCACTTTGTGTCTTCTTTTTTGTAAACCACCCTCTGCAGTTCCTCGTTTCTACATGTTCTCCAGAGAAGCTGCTCCAGTTGCTCCAGCACTTTGTGTAGTTTTTGTTTTGCCACGAGGCTTACATTTATATTGAACTCTTCGCAACCCTGCAAGTACCTAACTCACCTCACGAGCGATGGAATACTGCTGAAACATGTTCGGTACGGTAATGAAGGAAATGAAATTGTTAATTTGCACAGAGGATTGTATGACACACAGCAGTGGGCAGATAATCTGTTTTAGATCTGTTGATTGAAGAATAATGTTAGCCAGGACACGGTGGAACATAAATCTCTCTTTGAAAAGTGCCGTGGAACCTCTCCTGCCCTTTGGAGAGGGCAGGGCTGGTTTAAGACTGCATCTGGGAGACAGCACTAGCAGTGTGTAGACTCATGAGGGGCCCCAGCAGGGTGAACAGACATAGCTGGAAGGTAATAAATACCTAGAACAATTATAGTGGAGTTCAGGAAAAGCAAGTTCACCCAAGAGGAACAAGATGGGGAATTCACTGCCTGAGAGAGTTTTCTAAACTTTCGCTGATGGTTGAAGCTCGATGTGCTGTTCAAAGCTGCAGACTAGACCTTGGGGAATTGGGATCAGTCCAAACCGCAACTCATAGAACAATTACATACAAATTGTCACAGAGCCATGGAAACAGGTAGAAGGGCAGGTGGTTACAAGATTTGGAGAGAGTAGAATTTAGGGTCATTGAGTCAAAGATGTGCAGGTTTGTAGGTGAATTGGCTTCGGCAAAACATTGGAAATTCTCCCTAGTGTGTGTAGGATAGTGCTAGTGTGCGGGGATCGCTGGTTGGCACAGACTCAGTGGGCCGAAGGGCCTGTTTCCATGCTGAATCTCTAAACTGATCTAAACTAAACAATTAAAAGACACTTAATAAGAATAATAATTTGAAAGAGCCGTGGTTTTCCAGGGAAATTGGACACTTGGTTCGGAAAAAGAGGGAGATATACAATAAATATAAGCGGCAGGGAGTAAATGAGGTTCTTGAGGAATATAAAGAATGTAAAAGGAATCTTAAGAAGGAAATTAGAAAAGCGAAAAAAAGATATGAGGTTGCTTTGGCAAGTAATGTAAAAATAAACCCCAAGGGGTTCTACAGATATGTCAATAGCAAAAGGATAGCGAGGGATAAAATTGGTCCATTGGAGAGTCAGAGTGGACAGCTATGTGCTGAGCCGGAAGAAATGGGGGAGATATTAAACAATTTCTTTTCTTCGGTATTCACCGAGGAGAAGGATATTGAATTATGTGAGGTAAGCGAAACAAGTAGAGTAGTGATGGAAATTATGAGGATTAAAGAAGAGGAGGTACGGACACTTTTGAAAAATATAAAAGTGGATAAGTCTCCAGGTCCTGATAGGATATTCCCTAGGACATTGAGGGAAGTTAGTGCAGAAATAGCAGGGGCTATGACGGAAATATTTCAAACGTCATTAGAAACGGGGATGGTGCCGGAAGATTGGCGCATTGCGCATGTTGTGCCTTTGTTTAAAAAAGGTTCTAAAAGTAAACCTAGCAATTATAGACCTGTTAGTTTGACGTCTGTGGTGGGAAAATTAATGGAAAAGATACTTAGGGACAATATATATAATTATATGGATAAACAACGCCTGATTAGAAACAGTCAACATGGATTTGTGACTGGAAGGTCATGTTTGACTAATCTTCTTGAATTTTTTGAAGAGGTTACCAGGGAAATTGATAAGGGCAAGGCTGTGGATGTTGTCTATATGGACTTTAGTAAGGCATTTGACAAGGTTCCACATGGTAGGTTGATTAAGAAGGTTAAATCATTGGGTATTAATAGTGAGGTTGCAAGATGGATTCAACAATGGCTGAATGGGAGATACCAGAGGGTAATGGTTGACAACTGTATGTCAGGTTGGAGGCCAGTGTCTAGTGGAGTACCCCAAGGATCTGTGTTGGGTCCACTGTTGTTTGTCATTTACATTAATGATCTGGATGATGGTGTGGCAAATTGGATTAGTAAATATGCAGATGATACTAAGATAGGTGGTGTAGTTAATAATGAAGTAGAGTTTCAAAGTCTACAGAGAGACTTGGGCCTTTTGGAAGGGTGGGCTGAAAGATGGCAGATGGAGTTTAATGCTGATAAGTGTGAGGTGCTGCATTTTGGTAGGACAAATCAAAATAGGACGTACAGGGTAAATGGTAGGGAATTGAGGAATGCATGGAACAGAGGGATCTGGGAATAACTGTGCATTGTTCCCTGAAGGTGGAATCTCCTGTGGATAGGGTGGTGAAGAAGGCGTTTGGTATGCTTGCCTTTATAAATCAGAGCATCGAGTATAGAAGTTGGGATGTAATGTTAAAATTGTACAGGGCATTGGTCGCCAAATTATAGGAAGGATGTCGACAAAATGGAGAGGGTACAGAGGAGATTTACAAGAATGTTGCCTGGGTTTCAGCACTTAAGCTACAGAGAGAGGTTGAACAGGTTGGGTCTTTATTCTTTGGAGCGTAGAAGGTTGAGGGGGGACTTGATAGAGGTTTTTAAAATTTTAAGAGGGACGGACAGAGTTGACGTGGGTAGGCTTTTCCCCTTGAGAGTGGGGAAGATTCCAACAAGGGGACATAACTTTAGAATTGAGGGACAAAAGTTTAGGGGTAACATGAGGGGTAATTTCTTTACTCAGAGGGTGGTGGCTGTATGGAATGGGCTTCCGGTGGAAGTGGTGGAGGCAGGCTCGATTTTATTATTTAAGAGTAAATTGGATAGGTATATGGATGAGAGGGGATTGGAGGGTTATGGTCTGAGAGCAGGTAGATGAGACTAGGTCAGAGAGAGTGGTCGGCGTGGACTGGTAGGGCCGAACGGGCCTGTTTCCGTGCTGTAGTTGTTATATGGTTATATGGTTATATGATAGGTACATGGATAGGAACTAGGGCGATATGGGCCAATTGTAGGTGAATGAAAGATAGACACAAAATGCTGGAGTAACTCAGCGGGACAGGCAGCATCTCTGGAGAGAAGGAATGGGTGACGTTTCAGGTCGAGACCCTTCTTCAGACCCGGAGGTGAATGGTACTAGCTTAGATGGGGCATCTTGGTCATCGTGGAGTGGTGAAGGGGGTTGGATTAGTCAATGGATGAAGGAAATTATCAAGGTTAGAGTTGCAAAGGAGATAAAGAAGGTGTCAGATAACATCACCTGCCCATCGTTCCACAGATACTGACTGACCCAGTTGAGTTGCTCCAACACCAAACTCCAGCTTCTGCACTTGTGCCTCTATCAGCGCCTTTCTTCTTCACTTCCGGGAGAACGTAGACCGGTGGGTCCGGCTCTGAGTGAGTGTTGCTCCACGTCTCCCCATATCAGTGGATCAATGGTTCTTTACTGTCATGAATGCACTGCACAGTGAAATTCTTTTTGCACAGCCCACACGATACGACACGATACGATACGACACGATACGACACGATACGATACGATACGACACAACACGATATGATACGACACGATACGACACAACACGATATGATACGACACGATACGACACAACACGATACGATACAATGCGATACGACACGACACGCCACGATACGACACGATATGATACGATATGATACGACATGATACGACACGATACGACACGACACGACACGACATGACACGATACGATGCGATACGACACGATACGATACGATACGACACGATACAACACGATACGATATGACATGATATGTTATGATACAACACGATACGATACGACACGACACGCCACGATACGATACGTTACGATACGACATGATACGATACGACACAATACAACACGATATGACATGATACGACACGACCCGACACGATACGATACGACATGATACGATACGACACGCCACGATACGACACGATATGATACGATACGATACGACACGATACGATACGATACGATACGACACAATGCGATACGACATGATACGATACGACACGATACGATACGACACGACACGATACGATACATCATGATACGATACGACATGATACGATACGACACGACACGATATGGCACGATACGATACGACACGATACGACACGACACAATATGGCGCGATACGATACGACACGATACGACACGACACAATGCGATACGACATGATATGATACGACACGATACGACACGATACGACATGATACGATACGACATGATACGATACGACACGACACAATACGATACGACACGATGCGACATGATACGATACGACACGATACAACACGATACGACACGATATGTTGCGATACAACACGATACGACACGATATGTTGCGATACAACACGATACGATACCACATGATACGACACGATACGATGCAACATGATACGACACGATACAACACGATACAACACGATACGATACGGCATGATACGACACGATGCGATGCGACATGATACAATACGATACGACACTATACAATACAACATGATACGACACGACACGACACGACACGACACGATACGATATGATACGGCACAATACGACACGATATGGTACGATACGATACAATACAACATGACACGATACGGTGCGATACAGCACGTTATGCAACACGATACAACACGATATGATACGACACGATACGATACGATACAATACGACATGACAAGATGCGATGCGGTACGGCACGATACAATATGATACGATACGATACGACACGATAGAACTTTACTTATCCCAGGAGGGAAATTGATCTGCCAACAGTCATTAAAACACAAAAATAAATGAAACATGAAATTAAATTGACAAGTGGAAAGGATTTGGGATGTGCAAAGATTTGGGGGGGGGGGGGGGGGGGGAGAGGAGATTCGGTTTATCCCACGACAGAAGGGGGAGGAGTTGCACATGCACAAGCCGCCATGTTTTGGTGCCATTTAGAGACATAGATAATAGGTGCGGGAGGAGGCCATTTGGCCCTTCGAGCCAGCACCACCATTCATTGTGATCATGGCTGATCATCCACAGTCAGTAACCCGTGCCTGCCTTCTTCCCATACCCCTTGATTCCGCTAGCCCCTAGAGCCCTATCTAACTCTCTTTTAAATTCATACAGTGAATTGGCCTCCACTGCCCTCTGTGGCAGAGAATTCCACAAATTCACAACTTTCTGGGTGAAAAAGTTTACAAAAGAAATTTACTAAAGAAAAAGTCCAAAGTCTCCAGTCTGGTCCAAGTGCGGGATTTACTGGAGTGCCCCTGCTCCAGGTAAGCCCAGGTAGGCCCCAGACTGTTGCAGGGCCTCCTCCATCGCCCTCGACTGCCTCAGCCCGCCAACCCACCTCCCTCTCCTCTCCTCGCCCGCCTGCCCGCCTCTATGTCCTCCCTTTATCTGACACCTCATCAGTCTCCTTTTGACCTCTAGCCTTAGTCTACCCATCTGCCAATCGAACCCCCCCCCCCCCCCACCACCCCCCGCCACCCCTCTCACCTACATCCACCTATCACTTGCCAGGCTTGGTCCTGCCCCCACCTCCCTTTTCCAGCTTTCTCACTCTTATGCCCGGCAGACTGAGGGAGAATCCCGACCGGAAACATTGTCTGTTCACGGATGCTGTCTGACCCGCTGAGTTTAGTTCAGTTTAGTTTAGAGATACAGCACGGAAACAGGCCCTTCGGTCAACTGAGTCCACACTGATCATGTAATCATATATTGTCTCTATGCTGACTCTATGCAACAAATGCTTTTCACTGCCCGGAACACGTGGCAATAAACTAAACTGAATGATCAATGATCACCCTGTACACTGGTTCTATCCTACAGATTGGGAACAATCTACAGAAGCCAATTAACCTACAAACCTGTGCGTCTTTGGAGTGTGGGAGAAAACCGGAGCATGCAGAGAAAACCCACACAGGTCATGGGGAGAACGTACAAACTCCATATAGGCAGCACCCATGGTTAAGATGGAACCTGGGTCTCCGGCGCTGTGAGGCAGCAACTCTACCGCTGCGCCACCCTGTCACCACATGCCTTCCTCCAGCAATCTGTAGAACTGAAGAACTTCAGACTGAAGAAGGGTCTCGGCCCGAAACGTCACCCATTCCTTCTCTCCCGAGATGCTGCCTGACCTGCTGAGTTACTCCAGCATTTTGTGAATAAATACCCACAATTAAAATGTGGATTTCAGAAATAACCGAGACCTTGCATTTGGAAAAAATAAGGGTTGTCTTAATTGACAAACCAGATCTTTTTTTTTTAAATTTGGTCTCCATTTATTGAATTTTTAAAAAAGTAAATTGGTTTGACACAAAACTCAAATTTAAAACTAAAGTTAAAACTTGAGTTTAGGGTTGAATGTACAACTATACTCATCATCTCCCGGATCTATCCACATAACCTTTATATTTGTAATTCTCTTTCTTCCTTGCTAATAAAAATTAAAATTAAAATATATAGAAATGTTAAAAAAAAAAAATGGCTCCTTTGCGTACTACACTTCGGTATAGGTGATTTAAACGGAGTGTCCATCTTGTTCCTCTAGTATCTTTGGCCACGGCACACATCTGGAGGACTTTAGGTCTGAGCAGATGCTGGTTGGAAACATAGAAACATAGAAAATAGGTGCAGGAGTAGGCCATTCGGCCCTTCGAGCCTGCACCGCCATTCAATATGATCATGGCTGATCATCCAACTCAGTATCCTGTACCTGCCTTCTCTCCACACCCCCTGATCCCTTTAGCCACAAGGGCCACATCTAACTCCCTCTTAAATATAGCCAATGAACTCGCCTCAACTACCTTCTGTGGCAGAGAATTCCACAGATTCACCACTCTCTGTGTGAAAAAAAACTTTCTTATCTTGGTCCTAAAAGACTTCCCCCTTATCCTTAAGCTGTGACCCCTTGTTCTGGACTTCCCCAACATCGGGAACAATCTTCCTGCATCTAGCCTGTCCAACCCCTTAAGAATTTTGTAAGTTTCTATAAGATCCCCCCTCAATCTTCTAAATTCCAGCGAGTACAAGCTGAGTCTATCCAGTCTTTCTTCATATGAAAGTCCTGCCATCCCAGGAATCAATCTGGTGAACCTTCTCTGTACTCCCTCTATGAGAAGAATGTCTTTCCTCGGTTGGTTCTGCTGCATCAGAAGCTGCCGCGGCCAATTTTCACCTGAAACGTTCGGGGGCAGAGGACGCAACAGCGAAGCAAAACGCAAAGTGCTTCCAGTTGGAGGCGATCTCAGAAGCAGGAACTATAAATATCAGATTGTCACTAATAAATTCAGCAGGGATCCCAGGGGAAGCTTCTTTTCCCGGAATGTGATTACAGTGGGAAAGACACCACCACTGGGAATAGTTGGGCAGCAAAGTATAAATTCATTCAGGAGGCAGCCAGCGAGGCTCGTGTCGAGATATGAGTGTAAGACTTTAGAATGTAGAGATACAGTGTGGAAACAGGCCCTTCGGCCCACTGAGTCTGGGCCGACCAGCGATCACCCCGTACACTAGCACTATCCTACACACACTAGGGGCAATTTACAATTTTACTGAAGCCAATCACCTACAAACCTGAACTCAGCAGGACAGGCAGCATGTTGGATAGAGCTCTAGGGGCTAGTGGAATCAAGGGATATGGGGATATGGGGAGAAGGCAGGCACGGGTTACTGATTGTAGATGATCAGCCGTGATCACAATGAATGGTGGTGCTGGCTCGAAGGGCCGAATGGCCTCCTCCTGCACCTATTTTCCATCTTGGGAGAAAAGGAATGGGTGAAGTTTCGGGCCGAGATCCTTCTTCAAACTGAGAGTCAGGGGAGAGGGAACCGAGAGATATGAACAGGTGCATAGAATAAATTAATGAAAGCTATGGAACAAGACAGATCAAGGCCGTCTTTGGACGTGGGAGGAAACCGCATCACCCGGAGAAAACCCACTCGGTCACAGGGAGAACGTACAAACTCTGTACAAACGGCACCCATGGTCAGGATGGAACCCGGGTCTCTGGCGCTGTGAGGCAGCAACTCTACCGCTGCACCACCCATTCATCAAGAACAGAAACAGGAGCAGGAGGAGGCCACTCGGCCCGTGGAACCTATCCTGACATTTCTCAGGATCCAGGCTGATGCCTTCATCAAACACCATGCACCCGTTCAGCTCCCCAAGTCTCTCGATTCCCTGGATGCGTGGGGAATGGAGGGATATGGATCACGTGCAGGCAGATAAGAGTTGGTCTCGGCACCATGTTCAGCACAGGTGCTGTGGGTCCAAGGGCCTGTTCTTGCGCGGTACTGTTCCATGTTCGAAAAGCCAGAGGTCGACCCTTCTCTGTTTCGAGTGAACCTGGCGATGGAGGCCCCACATCCCCTCAAAGTAGAGTGTTCCAACGGTACACCACAATCTCACTCCCAAACAGCTCACCCATTATCCAACGGCTGCCATCCCTGATCTGGGCGCTCCTTGGAAACCTCCCCCCTCCTCCCGGCCTGGTGGGTTCACCAAGAGTCTAGGATAATAATAATAATAATAATAATAATAATAATAATAATAATAATAATAATAATAATAATAATAATAATAATAATAATAATAATAATAATAATAATAATAATAATAATAATAATAATAATAATAATAATAATAATAATAATAATAATAACTTTATTGATATAGCACTTTTCATGCAATTGAATGCAGCCCAAAGCGCTTTCCACAAAACAAACACATGTCTAAACAATAATACAATTTAGAACAGTAACGGACATAGGCAGTTAATAACATGCAAAGCACAGATTTATATAAAAACTAGACAAGTGGGCCCAAACCTCTCCTGCATTGGTGCAGCACCTTCTCCTCCCCCACCTTCTCCCCCTCCCCCCTTCCTCCCCGCTCTCCCCCTCTCTTCCCTCCCCCTTCCCCTTCCCCTCTCCTCCCCCCTCCCCCCTCCCCCCTCCTCCCCTCCTCCCCTCCCCCCTCCTCCCCTCCTCCCCTCCTCCCCGCTCCCTCCCTCCATCCCCCTCCCTCCCTCCCCTTCCCCCACTCCATCCCCCTCAACCCCCCTTATCCTCCCTCCCCCCTCCCCCTCTCCCTCCCTAGATTTAAACATTAAAATGTGAATAACTTAAAAAAATATAACAATGAAATATATGAAAACAATGAATATATTCAATGAAACTTCTTCCATTAGCACCAAAGGGACGACGGTGAGTAAGGTGGGCCTAAAATGGTCGCACTATCGTGTACCGTTTTGGCTGTAGTTCAGGATCAAACAAACGGGAGTTTTAGTATATAGATATAAAATGTAAAATCGAGAGTGTAAAAGGACAAAGGAAGTAAAATCAGTTAAAAGCTTGATTAGAAAGATAAGTTTTTAACTGGTGTTTAATAATGTCAACTGAGTGGGTGTTTCTCATGGCCCTGGGTAGGGCTTGCCACAACTTGGTCCATAATTGACAAAGGCTGCTTCACCAATTTTCTTATTGCTGCAGCATTGAGAGGCTAACAGGCCGGCCGGCATCAGAAGACATCAGAAAATGTTTTATGAGGTCACCTCTGATTGTTCTGGAGAATGGAGAAGAAAGGTGGAACCTACTCAGACATCCTTGTACGACAGGCCCACCATCCGAGGAACCTGACTGCTGGGTCTCCACCTCACTTGGTTTGGTAGACAGAGACTAAAAGCTGGAGTAACTCAGCAGGCAGCATCTCTGGAGAGAAGGAACGGGTGACGTTTCAGGTCAAGACTGAAGAAGGGTCTCGACCCGAAACGTCACCCATTCCTTCTATCCAGAGATACTGCCTGTCCTGCTGAGTTACTCCAGCTTTTTGTGTCTGTCTTCAAGATATAGAACAAGATGGTTTGGTTTATTATTGTCACGTGTGCCGAGAAACAGTTTATTATTGATTTGCATGCTATCCTGATGAATCATCTTCACATGATTGTAATCAAACCATACACAAGCACAAAAAGAGAAAGGAAACACAGTGTGGAATGTATTGTTATAGCTGCAGGGAAAATGCAAGTAAATAAAAAAGTGCAAGGGTCACAAGGAGGTGGAATGGAAGACTGGGTAATTCATCCCTAGCATGCAAAAGGTTCATTCAAGAAGCTATTCCTGCACTTTTATCTTCTGCCTGACTGGATGAGGAGAAGAGGGAATGACCAGGATGTGAGTGGTCCTTGATTATGTTGGCTGCTTTCTCAGAGGCAGCGTGGTGTAGATGGGGTCGATGGTGGGCAGGGGAGGAGCGGCAAGTTTGGGTGATGATCTTGCGTAGAGCAGTTGTTTACTTTAGTCCAGTTTAGAGATACAGCGCGGAAACAGGCCCGCGTGTGACGTTGTGTGTGTGTGGAGTTATGTACAGTATATGTGTAGTTGTGTATGGGTGTGAGTCTATGTGTGTGTGTGTGTGTATGTATGTGTGTGCATGTGTGCGTGTGTGTAGTTGTGTATGCGTGTAGGTGCGAGCGTGCATGTGCGTGTGTGCATGCGTGCATGTGTGTGTAGTTGTGTATATGTGTAGCTATGTGCGTGTGTGTGTGTGTGTGTGCGTGTGTATGCGGGTAGTTGTGTATGTGGTAGGCGTGTGTGCGTGTGTGTGTGTATGCGGGTAGTTGTGTATGTGGTAGGCGTGTGTGCGTGTGTGTGTGTATGCGTGTAGTTGTGTATGCGGTAGGTGTGCGTGTGCGTGTGTGTGTATGCGTGTAGTTGTGTATGCGGTAGGTGTGCGTGTGCGTGTGTGTGTATGCGTGTAGTTGTGTATGCGGTAGGTGTGCGTGTGCGTGTGTGTGTATGCGTGTAGTTGTGTATGCAGTAGGTGTGTGTGCGTGTGTGTGTATTCGTGTGTGTGTGTGTATGCGGTAAGAGTGCGTGTGTGTGTGTGTGTGTGTGAGTGTGTGTTTGTGTTTGCTTGTGTATCTGTGCATTTCAGTGAATGTCGCTGAAAGTGTCTATTGCTGTTTTTACAGATATTGCAGCAAAGCCCTGATTTTTTGGCTGTAAAAAAATATTTCAAATTTAGTTGCCAAGATTTTTTTGATGGGTGCAATTAATGACACTCTTTGCATGTAAAAGGCACATTTGTACATTCTACCTCTCCGGTTGCCATAGCAACATACCCAGTCTTTTCTTAAAGATCTGACAAGCAACTTAGCAGTGTATTACCGACATTTTTTAAAGATGTATTAATTAGCCGATATTTTAATTGCAGAACTAATTCCCTGTTCAGTATTTTGCCAAACTATTTCAGCAGCTTAATTATTTTGTTTTTGAAGGAATTGAATCCAGTAATTTTTTTAAATGCTGCTTGATTAATGGGTATTAAACCTTGGCTCCTACTGTACAATTATATCTACATTTACAAATGAGTCAATCTACTTGTGCAGGCCTCTGGTCGATTAGCCTTTTCATCACATCAACCAGGCAGCTTTATAGTGTTTTGACTGGTCTGTGGTTTGCATTCAATAATCTACAGTGTGTGATTGTCACGGAGCGACAATGGATGAAGTTGAATGAGTAGTATGCATCTGAACATGTTTTCCACTCATTCCTCCAGCCTTACAACCCCTTGAGATCTCAAAACTCCTCCAGTTCTCCACCTTCACCTAAATCTCCACCTTCATTCCTCGCTGTTGTTTGAGCTTTGATCAGTTTAGAGATACAGGCCTTCTGGCCCACCGAGTCCACGCCGACCAGCGATCTCCGCATATCAACACCATCCTATACACACCAGGGACAATTTACAATTATACCAACCAATCAACCTACAAGCCTGTACGCCTTTGGAGTGCGTGAGGAAACCGAAGATCGCGGAGGAAACCCACGCGGTCACGGGAAGAACGTACAAACTCCGTACAGACAGCACCCGTAGTCGGAATCGAACCCAGTCCTCTACGCTGTAAGACAGCAACTCTACCGCTGTGCCACCCTGCCACCCTGCCACCCAATCTGCGTTCTAATTTGTTGAAAGACAAAATCTCTTTTCATTTTGCCTGTAAACAGTTGGCCCTTTGATATGATCAGCCCATGGTGCTAAAGTCCACCATCGCTCAGAATTGGGCTGTTGACTTCCAGAATATTAGACAGGTTGCAATGAATGAACCCCAGTATCACATTCCATATTTATCCTAACAAGTCTACATCTCTGAGACAACATCTGGTTATTATCAAATCAAGTTTCCTACATACCTCCAGTGACTAAACTTCAAAACTAACTGATAGGTCACAGAGTGTTTTAAGGTTCTGAAAGACAGTGTACAGATGTAGGTCTTTCTCCAACAGGTGTCCGGAGTAGTGCCAGACCTGCTCAAGAGTGACATTCAGAGAATTATCTCACTCACTATTTCACAAATAATGCATTGAACATAGAGCATAGCACAGTGCAGAACAGCGACAGGCCTTTTGATCACAATGCCTGTGCCGAACATAATGCCAAGTAAAAGTAATGTGCCTTCACGTGATTCACCGACCAGCGATCACGTGATTCACGACCCGTAAACTGGCACTGTCCTGTACACCAGGGACAATTTACCGAAGCCAATTAACCTGCAAACCCGCACGTCTTTGGAATGTGGGAGGAAACCGGAGCACCCGGAGGAAACCCACGCAGGTCATGGGGAGAACGTACAAACTCCGCACAGACAGCACCCGTAATCAGGATCGAACCCGGGTCTCTGGCGCTGTGAGGCAGCAACTCTACCACTGCGCCACCGTGCTGGTGGGGTTGAACAACAGGGCTGGAGGTGTGAAGTGGACGACCTATCCCAGCTTGCTGCAGTCGCCCTCTAGTGGCGCGGAGGGCAATGTGATTCACCCCACGTGAGGTCAAAAGGTCATAAGGAATAGGAGTGGAATTAGGCCATTCGGCCCACCATGTCTGCTCCGCCATTCAAGCATGGCTGATCTATCTCTCCCTCCTAACCATGACATTAAGAGATGGTTGAGACCACCGGAGAGGCTGAGGCTGCACAACAAGCCAGCGGAGGTACTGAAGTTGCTCCAACATTAGCAGAGGTAAGGTCCAAGCTGTTCCAGTACAGTTACAGAGCTGGCATCTCCCCAGTAATGTGGAACATTGCCCAGGCACATCCTGTTCACAAAAGGCAGGATAATCCAATCCAGCTAATTAATGCCCAGTCCGATCACTCTCAGTCACCAGAAAAGTGTCAGCTACTGAGTAACCAAACGGAACCTGCTCATCAAAACTCCCCCCACTCACCCCTGTCCAATTTTGCTGTGAGCATTTGGCTTCTGAGTTTGTCCCGTCTGAGAGAGGAGGAGAACTTCTTTGAAGTAGGTGGGAAGGAACTGCAGATGCTGGTTTACACCGAAGATAGACACAGAATGCTGGACAGGCAGCATCTCTGCCGAGAAGGAACATGTGATGTTTCGGGTCGAGACTCCAGTCTGAAGAGGGGTCTTGGCCTGAAACGTCACCCATTCCTTCTTTGAAGTAGGTATCCTTGTAGGAGATTTGTTAGGTTGTTCCATAACCTCTTTGCTCTTATATTCCGTGCCCTGACTAATGGAGTATCCCTATACATGCTCTTCACCACCTTAACTATCTGCACTACCAATTTCAGGAATCTTTGGCCTTGTTCATGAAGATCCTTGAAGATAGACACAAAAAGCAAGAGTAACTCAGTGGGTCAGACAGCATCTCTGGAGAAAAGGAATAGGTGATGTTTCGAGTCGAGACCCTTCTTCAGACCCAAAACCTCCCCTAATGCTTTTCTCCAGAGATGCTGTCCGACCCATTGAG